>NC_056726.1:776172266-776272266 GCF_019279795.1 Protopterus annectens | reverse complement strand
AGCAGCTTTGCTGCACAGCTCTTCCATCTTGTTTCCTAGATACAGAAGATGTTCAGCCTTCTCCTTGCCATCATGCTAGCTACTTCTTTTCTGCATTCAGTCAGTGAACCTATACTGAGTGTAGCAATTCTTAGTTAATGTTTGGCAAGATGATTGGTTTTAAGTCCAGCTTTTGCTCACTAGCACTATCCTAGGTAACCCAACCTGGGCTTATCGACCCAGGATTGCTGAGTTTTATGGCAGGCACACACAGACACATAGGGAAACATAGACTCCTCCCACTGTTCACATGGGTCCCTGGTGTAGATTGGAGTAAGGTGCCCTGGTGTAGATTGGAGTAAGGTGCATCCTCATCCCAACTTATCACTGGCAAATAGTCATGGCCATTTTAGGGAACATTAGTCAACATGACCCAATAGCCTATAGTTAATTTTAACACTGTTGGGTAATTAGCCCTAGCATGACACATAGTCTGTAATCTATATTCTCAGATCTAGAGGATACTAAGCATCACAGTCGATGCTCAAAGTCAATGGCCTATACAACCCTTCCCCCGATCACCACTATCTAAAGTGTGCACTGCTGCTCACAACTCCATTCCTGGGTGATTCTGTGATAGAAATGCCAAGCATGTTTTTTGGGGTGGGAGGAATCACACGGAGACACAGAGGGACCATGCAAATTCCACACAGGTTTTGGCTGGAGATCAAGGTCAAGCCTTGCACCCTTTGCATGAGGTGCAAAGACCTTAACCATTATTCCTGTTGTGCTTCGGAGAAACTGAATCATAATTAGGCATCCAAGAGACACACACCTCTAGAATGCCACATGCATAAGTATATGCTATAACTAAGCCTCTCTATATGACTATAGACATGCCCATATATACAGCCTTCAAATGTATAAATGGTACAAATTCATTTGTTGTCTGCAGAGCTCTACTTGCATTCATGTAGGTGTCATCACACATAGTCATGTCAGAACTTCTCACCATTATTTCTATACAGCAGTGAAACACTGATGGATGTTAACAGATAGTTCACAACCATGGCACATGCCTGTCCGCAATGTCCTCTCACAGACAGGTTATATAAGTCCTGCTGTCCATAGTTGTGTCCATGTAGCACTGATAGTGGTACGTGCTACAGAGACAAGAATCTTGTTTCAGTTGTGTTGAACCCCCCCCCCCCCCCCATACACACACATCAAACAAGCATGTCATACTGGGAACAAGTCATTGCATCCACCCAACAACAGCCAACAATTCACACAGGCAAAGAATGACTGCTATCCATGAAAATCATCTGTCAGGCTTAAATCATGGAGTGAAACAAAGTGACAACATAAAAAAACAACATAGCAAAATCATGGCTTGACAATCGTGGCTGAGGCTTGCAAGCTTGACCTGAACATGTCGAAACTGTAAACACCAAAGGGTGGAATATCAAACACCAGTAATATCAAAGCCCAACTTTTCCCCACTTCCAGACCCATATTAGCACTTGCTCCTGGGTCTGGACTGGTAGGGTGTTTTCAGGATTTGAGGTTGTTTTTGACATGCTGTATAGTCAGTATTCTGACGTTCGTCGGTACATTTCTGTGTTTCTCGTGGTTCAGCTTCCAAGCCTCAACCAGTTAATAGCAAACTAAAATCATCACTGGTCCTCTTCAAGAGGAATCTTGATGAGTGGATGGGAAATAGAAAATTCACCCCGGAGATCACTTCAGTGGTTCTACTTGACAGAGGCACTAGGAACTAAGGTCGGGTGACACAATGCCAGGGTAATCCTATGGGATAGGCTTGTAAAGGCTCCAGGGCCATTAGCCTAGTACACACCTATGAACCTATGGCATATAAAGAATGACATTATAGATCAGTCGTCTCTCTTCCTTGATCATCTCCTCTCATTCCTTTCATTTCTCCCCGTGTCTCCTCAGCAAGTCATCATAATGATAGCAACATTGTTGTATGAACCTCAGTATCATTGTTTTCTCAGTACTTTTCCCTGTCAGCTCATCATACACATTAAGGTTCTTGACTATTTTTTTTATATTGCTATAGGAGTTTCTCCTTATAATCTTATGTCAATAATATAAGACAATCAAACAGACATGCTAGGGTCTTCACTTAACAATCAGGGTGCAGCTGTTACTCTCCATGACTACCATATTTTCTGTTTCTGCTGTGAATAAGAATTAACTTGGTGGCTGGTTCATATGCGAAAATAATAAACAGAAAAAACAAGCCTCACCAAAACACAGACCTCTCCTTCTTCTCTTTCAGCTGTTCCCATTAGGGGTCACCACAGCGGGTCATCTGTTTCCATTTCTTCCTGTCCTCTGCATATTCCTCTATCACATCAACCACCTGCATGTCCTCTCTCACCACGTCCATAAACCTTATCTTAGGCCTTCCTCTTTTCCTCTTACCTGGCAGTTCCATCCTTAGCACCCTTTTCCCAATATACCCATCATCCCTCCTCAGCACATGTCCAAACCAACACAATCTCGCCTCTCTGACTGTCTCCAAACCGTGCAACCTGAGCTGACCCTCTAATATACTGATTCCTAATCCTGTCCATCCTTATCACACCCAGAGCAAATCTTAACATCTTCAACTCTGCCACATCCAGCTCCAACTCCTGCCTTTTTGTCAATGCCACCGTCTCCAACCCATATAACATAGCTGGTCTCACTACCCTTTTGTAGACCTTCCCTTTCACTCTTACTGGTACCTGTCTGTCACAAATCACTCCTGACACTCTTCTCCACCCATTCCACCCTGCCTGTACTCTCTTCTTCACCTCTCGTCCATACTCACCATTACTCTGAACTGCTGATCCCAAGTACTTAAACTCATTCACCTTTGCTATCTCTACTCCATGCATCCTTACCATTCCTTTATCCTCCCTCTCATTCACACACACACACATATATTCTGTCACCAAAACACAGACTGCAGTTTGTTAAAACAGATTTTGACTTTCATACACAGGACTTCAGCAGAATCTGAAATGTAATTTCAGCCATCTTCCTTTAAAATAACCCTTACCCAATAAAACTTACAACCTAAATCATATGGTTACCTGTGAAAAATCCTAAAATATAATAAAAATAAATATTATATATATATATATATATATATATATATATATATATATATATATATATCTTCCCATGTGTTTTTTAAATCACAACAAATAATGCAAACATGCTATGAGATATCTAATTCATGCATACCAACCAGTAATTATGCAAAATTATATTATTATTTTTGTATTTTTTTTTCATTTTTATAATTTTATATAATAAGTTCTTGGTAAATCTTTTTTAATGCAGTGGTGTCTGTGTTTTGGTAAACCATGGTTTCTGCAGACTTTTTTCTGTTTATTGGTTTGTTGTTGATGTGCTTCTGTTTGAACATTTGGTTTCATACGTGAAAACACCTTATTCATATCCATTTACTAAAGTTCACATAAAATGCCCTATTAAGCATCTGAATCATAGCTGCAAAGTCAGTCCAGTGACATTGGTGCTACTGTTCTAGTTATCGCTTACTTGCACAGTACAAGGACTGTGAACACTACCACTTATGTGGGGTTGGGAGGGTGGCCTAATGGTTAAGGTGTTTGCCTTACAAACACAAAGTGCAGCGTTTGAGTCTCACAAGGGATAATTGGCTAGGCTTAAAATGGCTCGCAAGGGCAGTTATTTTAGTGTTAATCTATGAACCTATGAGGCAATAGAGTTGTAGAATTACCTACAGAAACATTCAGTTCAGATTACTCTCATTACCCATACATGCAGTCACTTAGTCAAAAAATACACTGAAAATTCAGTGGCATCCATGCTGAGTTGCATCTGTAAACTTGTTTAAATAATAGGTAAATATATTCAGTCATATTACCAAATACAGCTTCACTCTGCAATTTTTTAAATTAAATTTTCCAGAGTGGATATTAACAAGGTATAAATGGTCATGAGACTCAGTTGCCTTGAAATTCCTATAAATTATATTAATACACCTTTACTATGCTATGCACTCAACATTTGTTATCTGGGTGTCGACAATGATACTATGACAGAGGTGTCAGAGGCACAGGTTTGTTTAGATTCAGGTTGCTTAAAGGAGAAATCACTCTCAGTGGTTATATCCCAGCCACCTAGTTCAAAATTAAGGGAATACATTGCATGTCAGAGTAACTTCCTTCCAGCCATCACCTCATATTTCTGCTAGATCTGAAGTTACAGCATATCCATCCATCCATCCATCCATCCATCCATCCATCCATCCATCCTTTCATCCACAACCCCCCTTTCCCACTTTTGCACATGTAGTTGAGGTGTCACTTCACCAGTGACAATCATCTAGAGCCAAGCTTTACACTGGTGGGTGGCTAGTACTTCCACAGTTGTTCTTCCATACCACACAATTGCACACACACTCACACCATTGGCCAGTTTAGAGTATCCAATCCACCTACTGCATATCATTGGAATGTGGGAGGAAACCTGTGTGAACACAGGGAGAACGTGTAGACTCCACACAGAAGGAACCCTAACCGATAATCAAACTGGAGAAGCTCTTGCTGTGAAGTGACAATGCTAACCACTGTGCTAGTGTGGTGCAATGGATAGGGGGATTTAATTTGTAGTAAAATGAAGCCACAGCATATCCCAGGGCATAAATAGGTCCCTGGAGGTAAATCAGCAGATGATAAGGAGTTTTAATAATTCATGTCATTGCTTAGTTGTTATATGTTTTAGCTATTCAGTGTTACTTATCCCATGATACTGAGATGTACAAGTTGTGGCCATTTTTGATGAGCACCGCTTATTAACATAGAAACCTGTACTGCATGGATGACGTTAATTAATATAAACCTATTCCTGCTGCATTTTTACCATTCTCGTGTGTGTGCTGACATTTTCCAGTTTGTTATGTTGATTCCAAGTCAAGTGGCTTTGCTGCACAGCTCTTCCATCTTGTTTCCTGGATAAAGATGTCTAGCCTTCTCCTTATTACCATCATTTAAGATGGGCACTTTGCATTCGCAGTGTTTCTGAGCTACACCAGTTCTATTTAGTCATTCAGCTGCATAGCTTCATAGGTAGTTATTAAGCTTGTAGCCTAACTGACCTTCATAGGGTCAAAGGTTCTTACTAAGCATGCAGTTTGGGTGACCATATATAGCCTAGACATGCAACACATAGAGGGAGTTTAGTGGGTGGATTTCCCACCCTGCTTGATGTGGGCTTATCCCAGGAATAAATTTATGGATACCCACCCAACAGAACCAGATTAAGCCTTCAGTTGGGGGCCCCGAGGGCTGAGCCACTGAACTTATGTAACCACTGGACTGGCCAGTCATGTCATGAGACTGCTAGTTAAGTGACCACTGCACACTTATATCATGTAAGCCTGCAAAATGTGCACAAATTACTTACATAATTTATGTAAGGAAATCAGATATGAACCTAGAAAAAACACACATTTAAAGAAAATATATCACAGATCATTAATACAACTGGCTAGGGCCCCACATGCTCCAATGAACAAACTTCTCTGATTATCACTTGCTATTACTCTACAGTAGATATGCAGTGGGTGAAGTATTTCCCAGTCATTATTTGGTTTGTATTATGATAATCTCTCCATACTAAAATCTCATCACTCTTAATGGCAGCACTGAGAGGTTTAAGCAACTATATGTAACCAAATGAATCAGGCAAAACACTTTTACCAACACTAACATACAGTTTATGAATTACTTAGGTACAAGACAAATGGTAACTTTTCAGAAACTTATTTTAACATGCAGCTGACAGAAACAGGCAACTTTTTTATGGCATACTACAAAAATATACTAAGGTGCACTTTTTGTTCTTGTTGCTTTATACACAGGCTTTGTGGGTTACAGCACTAGTGTGTGGGATATTACTGAGCACTGTGTGTGTGCGTGTGTGTGTGGCACATGCATGTGTGTATGTATATGTGTATGTGTGAGAGATGCCTTTTTGTTAAATCTACAGAACCTTCACTTTATACAGAGGTGAATAAATCATTTGAAAGGTCTCCCCTTCCCTACTTCACTCTGCAGCAGTAGTCCTCACTTACATTTTGAAAGCTGACCATTAATTTTTTCATTCATTCATTCATTTATTGATTCATCAATTCATTCTCTGATAACTCCATTAATCCAGTTCAAGACTGTGGAGATTAAGGAACCCACCCTGTCACTCACTAGGTATAAGACAGTGAAACTAATCCTGAACAGGGAACTGGACCATCACAGGATGTACATAGACAGACACAAATGTGAATATAACCACTCATGCACACACACATACAGGCACACACACGAACACCACTGACACAGTCTCATGCACACGCATACACACACACACACACACACACACACACACACACACACACACACACACACACACACACACACACACACACACATATAGGCACACAAGTGCACACTCATAAACTCACACATGACACATAAATAATGGACTGAAGGATCACTAATTCCCTTTCATTCTTGGAAATTGGGAAGACATTGTAGTACATGGTGGAAACACATGCAGATACAGAGTAGATGTGCATGTTCCACACAGGAAGCACCCCAGACAAGAATTGAACTGGAGAACCAAGCTCTGTGAGACAGTAAAGCTAACTGCTGTGGCACTGCTCTACCCTTCCTAGGAGAAAATTGTCCAGTTTGAACAGCAATGTGTACTCTCTAACAAAACAAAGAAATACTATCATAATATAAAAAGCCATTTAGTTCTGCACAGAATTCTGTTACCACACCTGATTGATGCTGAGGTTCCTAATTGATCAGAATAAGTGTTCAGCAATACAGTAAAGAAGAACTCCTGCAGTTAGTCAGCATAATTAGTGTTGTATTTCTCTATAGAGTGATATAGACAGACTGTCTTGTTTTCACCCTGCAAGCAATCTCATCAGATTTACTGTATAAAGTCCTCCCCTAGCTGAAACTGGGTTAACTTCAATTACAATTTCATGCTTGAATTCTTAAATATATGATATGTCCATAAGTAATTACTAGGCCAATGATCCTTGAGGGCTTTTTTAAGCCAAGCCATGCTTCCCAAATGTATCTGATGTGTTTCGATACCCTGGGTTTACTTTAATGGGTATATGTAGGCTTGGGCATGCATGGTCAAGTATTTATAGGCTGCCTTTGTCTACTAGAGACATAGGTGCCAGACTAGAGGTAAATTTCTGATTCCCTATACACTGCTCCAAGTTACGGCTAAACTGGGTTAGGGAAGAACTCTGCTTCACATAGGTGGGAAGCCTGTTCCAGAGAGGGAGTAATCTCTGAGAAACAGATGCAGATGATGTTTAAGTCCCTGGATTGGGTAATTCTGATGTTATTTATTTTGTTGCTGTGCAACAGGTCCATCAGTGTGGGATCAGAGGATGCTTTTAGGCCACGCATAGGTCATCTCCCAACTATCTGAAGGAGACTGAGTACAGGGATAGGGCTTTGAGACAGTCTATAAAGTACATTATGTTTAAGCCCTGTATTCTTTTTTTTTTTGAGGAACCTCTTTTGGTGCACCAGTTGTTGCATACGCTTGGTTAGGTACATATCAAAAGGGGAGTTATTTTATGGAGGCTGAGTACAGCAGAAAAATGACATCCTTGAATCTAGATTCCATACTTTGCTTACACATTGCACAACATAAAATGATTTCCTTACTTCCACAGATATGTGATAGTCAAAGGCCAGGTTACCATCTACATGCATCCCAACTCTCTGCCACTGAGTTTACTTGTAGCGGTCCATTATCAATGCAGTAGTTTTCAGGGACAGCTATCTTTCCAAAGGATACTATTATGTATTTCTTGACAATGAGTTTTAGACAGTGACTCTGGCGCCAAATATTAATCTGTGTCAGACCTTCTTCGCAGATATTTGTGTCTTTGGGGGATTCTATGACTGTGCCTAGTTTGCAATCATCTGCAAACCTGGTGAGCCAGAGGCCCTTGATATTGGCATTGACTTCAGAGAAGTAGATGCCAAAAGGGAGCGGCCCCAGCACTGAGGGACTTTGCTAGTGACTGGCAACATTGTAGAGGTAGACTCCTTTATCCTAACTTCTTAGATCCTGTGAGCCACTGGCTAGCCAGCAGATGGCATAGGGGGTTTATACCTAATTTCATGACTTTTTCTACAATGGCCAGGTGGAGTACTGTGTTGAGTACTTTAGCCAGGTTAAGGTATGCAGTATGAACCATTTTGCCCTCATCCATTGCTTTGTTGACCACCTTGAAAAAATCCACCAGGTTCAGTAGACATGATCTGCCAATGATGAAACCAAAATGGGTCGGATCCAGTGCATGATGTTTTTAGATGTCATTGTTTATCATTTCCATTGATTCATGGCTTTGCATATGAGATTAGTTAGACTTACAGGTCTGTAGTTAAATGGGTCTGTTGATGGCCTACCCAATGTGCAGATGGATGATGGTTATATTCCTCCACTTGCTTACCACAAAGCCTATTTGAAGGCAATGAATTTAGTGGTCCTGATAGGTCATGTTTTATGCTATTAAGGTGGCACCTTGTCATATTATAAGGGCTCATTGATGCAGTGTTCTTGGCTTTGGAGAGTGCATTAATGACCTTTTCCATAATGATAACTGGGGGTGTTATGGTTGAGGGTATCTCCTGGGGAAATTTTGCATTTAAGACTAGTTTAGATGACTGGATGGGTAGACATAAATTTACACTTGGGTTATCATGTACATCCCTGACTGATTTAGGAGGAGAGCACTATTAAGTGGTAGAAAAAGGGGGTATGGACATTTAAGTGTGACTGAATGAAGATATATCTGTCTAGGCTTCTTTTGGCCTTGGCAAGCACTAGTCTAGCATAATTCCTAAGTTTCTTTATTCCCATCAAAGTAGGCCTTGATCCTAGTATCTGGGAAAAAGGCACTCACTGTACTCATGCATAAAGAAAGAACATCAGCAGGACATAGAGCTCTCCTGTATAACATATTATAGAAAAATTAAGTCATTCATGAATATTGCCATCTGATCAAATGCAACCTAACTGTAAATTCATGAACATAGTTTTAGTCCTTATTATGGCATTGCACTGATTCTGTCCTACTGGATGTTCCAAAGCACATCAGATCATAGCCAAAAGTTTGGAGCTTTCTTTTTGGACATGCATATAATTTGGCACTGCTCACCAGCAATGTTCCTCATCTGTGCAGTGACTGAGACCTGGTTCAAGGCTCCAGGGAGCACACTTGCAATACCAGGCTATAACTCATACCACACATTTCGGCCATCTAACCTGTACAGGAATACCATAGGTTCATAGGTAGGTACTAGGCTATCTGCCCGAGGGCATTTTTAAGCCTAAAAAATCCACGGCCAGCAAGATAGTTCCAAAGCTTTATTCCATTTCGAACAAGAACATAAAAATGCCCAAAATACCACCAGTATTGTGATTCAAACCGGTTTCGGTCTCAAGCCTTCATCAGTGAAGAGAATAAACTGAATCCAAGTGAATAAAGCACTCCTTATATATAAAACCCATAAATATTCCACCAATCCTATTGGTTGTTGTAGTGCTTATATCAGTTTAACATATCTATCAACTGACTAACGTTAGGGCATGAATATTATTTGCTGTGTTGCCATTAAACCACAAGTCACATAAAATGAGACTATAAATAATATAACAGTGTATGAAATTATTCTACACCTGAGTATTTAAACATATATCACAATATTTGTGTGCACACATACATATATACATATTCATTAGTACATATAAGTAGATACACATATCTACACACACATATATAGTACAACATCTATAACAATATGGACCATGAAGAAAACTTCCACATACAAACAAGATGAAGCCTATATTAGATAAATACGTTGTATGATATAGAATGTTAATAATTGACTATTATGAACCATATATCCATAAAGTCAAACTCTATTGTATAGGAAAAATTCAAACCACCATACAA
This sequence comes from Protopterus annectens, assembly GCF_019279795.1. Classification (NCBI taxonomy): domain Eukaryota; kingdom Metazoa; phylum Chordata; order Ceratodontiformes; family Protopteridae; genus Protopterus; species Protopterus annectens. Next base: position 776,262,224 of record NC_056726.1, on the reverse strand, counting down.
TCGAATAAGTGTAATATAAGAACACATATAGATACCACATATAAACATATATATATGTATATATACATATACATGTGTAAATGTGGAACCCATCCGTGGGCCAAAAAGTGTTGTATACCTATAGGACAACAACATAAATGAATTAAAATTCATAAATGGTCATTAAGACCTGGAGAAAATAAGGCCCCCAAATGGATAATCCAATATTTTTCTTTAACCGTAAGTGTATTTTCCCAACCTTGTTGGTGACTTCTGTCTCCCACAATTCGATCGATGATAGTAAACATAAAATTGTCTGAAGGATGTTTAAGTGTGTGTTGATACAAGGCATTAGTGTTTTTTTTGTTTCTGATATTACTTCTATGTTCTCCAATCCTAATCCTTAAAGAACGTGAGGTCTTACCTACATAAAATGATGAACAATGACATGTGGCTAAATAGATTACCCAGCTACTAGAGCAGTTTCCGAAAATTCTTAAATCATACACTTTACTTGTATTGGCACTGCTGAATTGTTTAGTTTTATTAACCTGATTACAGGATATGCAGTGCCCACATAGAAATGTACCCACTAATTCATTACCACTGATAGTTAGCTGTTTGTATTTGGCTCCCCCACTATCATGATGTTTATAATGTGAGAAAAGAGAAACCAATGTTCTACCCCTTCTATAAGAAAACTGACATCGGTCACCCAATATTTGTCTAAGATGTTCATTGGCCTGTAGGATATTCCAATTGTTGTCCATGATATTCCGTATGGTCTGCTGGTTTCTTCCATAAGTTGTAACAAATCTCAAGGCAGTCGCACCTTTCTTGACTTTCTTTGTCTTGTATTCCAACAACTTAGTTCTAGGTTGTCAGTCCGAACATGTTTTAGCAGATATGATATCAAAAGGACGATATCCTCTATCCAAAAAGCATTTCGTTAAGTCTTTACTGGCATCCTCATAATCTTCTAGTGTAGAGCTAATGCGTTTCATCCGAAGAAACTGGGATTTGGGGATATTGCGGACAGTGTGGCGTGGATGCATACTGGATGCATGTAATAATGTATTGTACTCTGGGTATTTGCGATGTATTTTAGTACCCAACGTATTATCTGAATTTCTATAAACTGTAACATCCAGAAATTCAATGGAATTTATATTGCTATTAACTGTAAATTCAATGCCCCAAACATTGTTATTAAGATATTCGAGGAATTCCTGAAGATATTCGTATCTGCCACACCATCCAGCAATCATCCAGGTATCTTCTCCAAATGTCCATTTCAATCAGATAGATGTTATGTGATGTGTTGTAGATCAAGCATTCCTCCAAATAGGCCATAAACAGGTCCGCATAGATGGGAGCAAAAGATGCTCCCATTGCTGTGCCCTGGAGTTGCCAGTAACAATCCCCTTGGAAATATAAAATATTTTTATTTAAAACATGTTCGGACATACAGATGATAAGTGTATTAAAGCCGGGTGAATATAAATTTGACTTCTCAAGCCAGAATTGAAGTGCTTGTAGCCCTGCCCAATGTGGGATACTGGTATATAGAGATTTCACATCTAGTGTGCATAATAACCAGTCCGGTTCAATTTGTGAATCTTCTATAATCTGCAAAAATTGCGTGGTATCCTTTATTCTTGCTCTAACATGAACTAGAAGGGGTTGCAATTGTTCAGTCAAAAAGACTGATAGTGGTTCTGTCAATGAACCATGGCCTGAAACAATGGGTCTCCCTGGTGGGGAAGTCAAGGATTTGTGTATCTTGGGTAGCAAATATAATATTTGCTTACATGGGTCCTTAACCATCAAGTGTTTAGCTGTATTGGGAGTTATAATCCCTTCTTCCACTGCATTCTGTAAAAATTGATCAATTTCCTTTCTGAATGTCGGAGTAGGGTCAATACCCATATACATGTAACCGTATGGTCTGCTGGTTTCTTCCATAAGTTGTAACAAATCTCAAGGCAGTCGCACCTTTCTTGACTTTCTTTGTCTTGTATTCCAACAACTTAGTTCTAGGTTGTCAGTCCGAACATGTTTTAGCAGATATGATATCAAAAGGACGATATCCTCTATCCAAAAAGCATTTCGTTAAGTCTTTACTGGCATCCTCATAATCTTCTAGTGTAGAGCTAATGCGTTTCATCCGAAGAAACTGGGATTTGGGGATATTGCGGACAGTGTGGCGTGGGTGCATACTGGATGCATGTAATAATGTATTGTACTCTGGGTATTTGCGATGTATTTTAGTACCCAACGTATTATCTGAATTTCTATAAACTGTAACATCCAGAAATTCAATGGAATTTATATTGCTATTAACTGTAAATTCAATGCCCCAAACATTGTTATTAAGATATTCGAGGAATTCCTGAAGATATTCCGTATCTGCACGCCACACCATCCAGCAATCATCCAGGTATCTTCTCCAAATGTCCATTTCAATCAGATAGATGTTATGTGATGTGTTGTAGATCAAGCATTCCTCCAAATAGGCCATAAACAGGTCATAGATGGGAGCAAAAGATCCTCCCATTGCTGTGCCCTGGAGTTGCCAGTAACAATCCCCTTGGAAATATAAAATATTTTTATTTAAAACATGTTCGGACATACAGATGATAAGTGTATTAAAGCCGGGTGAATATAAATTTGACTTCTCAAGCCAGAATTGAAGTGCTTGTAGCCCTGCCCAATGTGGGATACTGGTATATAGAGATTTCACATCTAGTGTGCATAATAACCAGTCCGGTTCAATTTGTGAATCTTCTATAATCTGCAAAAATTGCGTGGTATCCTTTATTCTTGCTCTAACATGAACTAGAAGGGGTTGCAATTGTTCAGTCAAAAAGACTGATAGTGGTTCTGTCAATGAACCATGGCCTGAAACAATGGGTCTCCCTGGTGGGGAAGTCAAGGATTTGTGTATCTTGGGTAGCAAATATAATATTTGCTTACATGGGTCCTTAACCATCAAGTGTTTAGCTGTATTGGGAGTTATAATCCCTTCTTCCACTGCATTCTGTAAAAATTGATCAATTTCCTTTCTGAATGTCGGAGTAGGGTCAGTACCCATATACATGTAACATTTGGAGTCGGATAGTTGACGTAGACCCTCTTGAATATAATAATCCATGTCCAAAATAACCACAGCTCCTCCTTTGTCTGCCTGTAAAATGGCTATTTTATTATTATTTTTAAGTTCCATTAGGGCTTTCCTTTCTGCCTCATTAGTGTTGTCAGTTAATATATCAGTGGTATAAGATGGAAAGTGTAATTCTCTAAGTACTGCTTGTTGAAAAGCAGCTACGTGCATGTTCATAGGCGGTTGAAATGTAGATTTTAGAAATCGGAATTCAGTAGATCTTTGTGAGTTACTATTGTCTTTATCTGAAAAAAATATTTTAAGGTTAAGACAACGACAGAACTCTAATAAATCTGTAACTGTCTGATATTGATCACAAAAAAAACTGGGTATAAATCCCAAGCCTTTATTTAGAATATTGTGTTGATCTGTGGTCAAAGCAGTTTTGGAAAGATTGAGAACATTATTAAACACATTGTCATTTATTTCAAAAGCACTTGTATCAACCCATCGATCGAATCCATCTCTAAACCTTTTGGAGTGTTTACGCCCCCCTCTGCGTTTATTATTCCTCCTAAAGGGATAGGAGCATTACTTTTCTTTTTGGCTGGTGAGTTACCTGATGGAACCCCATCACTGTCAGTGAGAGAAGATTCCTCACCGGAGGTACTGGTATATGTTTGATCCTTACGTTTGAGGATAGATCTAGGCCTCTTTCTTGGCTCAACCCTGCCCTTACCCATATTGACATCCTTAAATCTAACAGATCTTTGAATTTCAAAAGGACGTCCACGACTATAGTCAGTGACGTCCCTAGTAAATTTTTTGATTTTCCTCTCTTTCGTCATTTTATCATATTGGGTAAGTTCTCTAGAAAGATTCTTGACCATGGTTTCATAATTACTATTGGTCTCAAATAGCTTGCACTTTGTACTCAGTTCTTTGACTTCCAATATATTTATATCTATAATTCTTTCGTAATAGTCAGTCAGTATTTTTACAAATCTCATAGAGCCTTCCTGTACTGCCTCATTCCATTCATCCGTCAGCCTCTGTTCAGATCTGCTGACCATTGGTTTTAACCGGATCCTGAGTCCCCTAGGAACCAACTTTTTGAATAAGTAGGCTTTAAATAGCCTAAGATGCCATATATTTGCCCGTAATGTTTTAAGTGCTTTTTCTAAGTTAAAGAAGGCTGACTGACATTCGTCATATGACAAAGAAGAATTACCATTATTGGTGTTGTTGCTTGGGATAGAATCAAGGCCGAAAACCTTTATATCCTCCCGATCAGCACACAACCCTTGTAAAATATTGTCTAAATCCATGGTCATAGTTCAATAAATGTCACAAAAAAATCAATAAAATTGACAAAGAGAGGAAAAATAAATAGATAAATGGGTATAGCAGGGCCGAGACAAGAAAAGAGCCCTATATAATATAAATGTATAAGGTTCAATCTAAAGTACACAACTACTAATAGTTATACTATCCAATACCAGTACCTCTGACTAAAGGAATTTAGATATAATAATGTATTCATACATATATCTAAAAAATTAGTCAAATGAAAAGATTGCAGAAAAGGACAGTGTTAATAACTCAAAAATATTTGGTATATAACTAATATGTGGTATATTAGTAAAAAATGAGCATCCAAATGTGTAAATGGTATAAGACTAATAAATCCGTCTATGTGAAATATATAGTTCAATAGCATATCACAATTCTCATTCAAAACAAGACACAATATATATCCAGGAGAATGTAAATATAATCAAATGTGACCAACCCTGATTCCCATATAAGTTGGTCTCTTACATTAGTTATAAATCAGCACATTATTCCAAGGTAGTAATAAACCAAGTGTCCTAAAGGATATTCCACATAGGTATGTTGGACTAAAACTGTCCAAAACAAAGATAGAGCTCACTCAAGGAATATATGTGGATAAATGTATAAAATATAACATTCACCTGTATATTTAACAATAGCAAATATTAAACACTTGTATATATATTTTTTTAAGCATTATGTCTAAAGTATCTTGTGCCTCTTGAACCCACAAGTTAACATAAAAGTATGTAGTATTTAACTACAATCCTAAAAAAACATATCCTGTCTCACTGCAGGTGCAAACTATGGTACTATGAATCAAATGACTCTGATAGTCTGTTGACGATGTCAACCAATAATATATAGTTAACATATGAATTACGCCTGGAATAGGAATATGATCAAAGTAACATTCAATTACAAATATAACATATATATAACCTGAGAAGATTCATATAGATAGTCTTCATACCATAAATGCAATAAAATTCAAAAAGACATATAGATAACAAACACAGTTATATCAGTTCCAATATCGAGGTGATGAATCTTGTTGTCACACAATGCACATTTAACCCACCAGAACGAGGGTATATAACTAATACCAAAAAAATGTCCAAAAAGCAATGTCCAGATCAAAAATGTTTGTATTGTCCTCCAGCCGGTCAAGTGTTAATGCTATGTTCCAAAACAAAGCTTCGTAATGGCTCTGGCCCACGCAGAGGATCAAAATCCTTGAAAAAATGATGCAAAATAAATCCCAATATAAATAATATGTTGCAGAAAAAGTTTTTATATGTCCACAAAATTAGGCCCCATGATGTTAAAATGTTATAAACTTGGAACAGGCCATGTTTGGTTGGCCGTGCAAGCTCTACGTGAGGGGTATGGTGTTCGTCACATTTTTAAGCCTAGCCAGAGTGTGTCGGCTTTTGCCGCCCCATTGATTAATTAACTGAGCCTCTGTCAAGCAGAGCCAATGAAGTGATCCCAGAGGTGCATTTTTTGTTACCCATACACTCGTCAAGGCTGAAGAGTGTTAGTGAGGGGCTCTGCCTAATGTAGTTAGGAATTTTGTTCCAAAGCATGGGGAGTCTCTGTGACAGGAATCTATCCCTCCAGCATGTTTTATTTATTGTTGTGGCGAGGGTTAGCTCACTAGAGCGCATGACTCACAGTGACTTGGATTTCTTTAGGTGGAGCATGTCCATCAATTCTGAGTTGGACATGGCTTAGTAAGTCAGGCAGAGATCACCTCTGAGTAAGCGATATGCCACTGAGTACAGCTGGAGTTTTTTCAGTCGGGCTGCATAGGACATATGTTTGAGGCCAGTAATCCTCTTAGTGAGGTGCTTTTGTGGTCTTTCCAGCTGTTGGAAGTGTCTTGTGAGGTACATCCCAAATGGGGCATTTTACTCCATGATGGGTCTGATGAGTGACGAGCAGAGGGGCACTATGACCTCTTTATTTCTAGATGCGAACCCCTTAGTAATTAGATGAGCCACATAGAAGGATTTCCTAACTACTTTGGCAATATGATTGTCAAAGGAGAGGTCACTATCTACCTGGGTCCCCAGATCTCTTATTACCTCTTCTGTATTAAGGGGGCTGCCGCCTATGTGGTAATTCATGGGTGTTTTGTTTTTCCCAAATGGGATGACTATGCATTTTTTGGCATTTAGTTTGAGGCAATGACTTTGACACCAGGTGTCTGTCTCAGTAAGGCCTTTTTGAAGGATGTCCGTGTCAGCCGGAGAGTCAATTATGGCTCCCAGTTTGCAGTCATCGGCGAACTTGGTTAGCCATAGACCTCCTGTGTTTGCCTGTACATCTGAGAAATATATGCCGAAAATTAGAGATCCCAGAACTGAGCCTTGCGGGACACCACTTGTGACTGATTTAGAGTCGGACCTGGAGCCCGCTATTCTTACCATGTGAGTTCTGTCTGTAAGCCATTTGGCAACCCATCTTGTGACATAGGGGTTTATGTTCAGGCTGGTGAGTTTTTCTATAATACCTGAGTGAAGAATGGTGTCGAACGCCTTGGCAAGATCAAGGTAGGCTGTGTGAACCACCTTTCTCTCGTCTATGGCCTTTGTGACTGTCTCGAAGAAGTCAACTAGGTTTAGTAGACATGATCTCCCCTTAACAAAGGCGAACTGAGTTGGGTCAAGTATTGGAGGTTCCCAATGTCTTTGTTAATGAGTTCCATGATGATGCACTCCATAGCCTTGCAGACCAGGCTAGTTAGGCTTATGAGGCGATAGTTACCAGGGTCAGTTGTGACCCCTCCTTTGTGGAGTGCAATAACCGTTGCTGTGCACCATTCTATGGGTACGTAGCCTGTGGAGAGGCTGAGGTTGAACAGCATGTTTAGGTGGGGGGGTTAGTTTGTTCTGTAATTCGTGCAAGACGCAGCCTGGGGCACCATCTGGCCCCAATAATGCTGTATTTTTGGCATTTGAAAGGGCTGTTTTCACCTGTGCTTCTGTGATTTTGGGGACACTACACTTTTCCGGTATTGTTGTGGGCCCTTTTGAAGGTGAGAGGGAGGTGGAGTTTGCACTAAATCTATCTGCCAGGATGTTGGCAATATCAGTAGGTTCAGTATATTTTGTGCTATTTTGCACTAGCTCAGAGCATATCTGTGAGTTGCCAGTTAGATTCTTGACATAGCCAAAGAAGGCTTTGTGGTTATCTTTCGAATCCTTGGCTATTTTTCTTTCGAAGTTAGCCTTAGGTGATTTTATGAGGGACCTTAGTTTCTTACTGATACTGATCAGGGATGTCTTTCCTTCTTGGGATTTGCTTTTTTTTCTGAACTAGTTTCCTCCTTGTGTTGTATAACCTGTTTATGGCAGGGGTCCACCAGACTGGTTTCCTTCTCTTAGGGGAGTGAGTCTTGGTCTTGATAGGGATGGCATGATCCATGCATCCTTGTAGGTGCTCATAGAGTGCAATTGTAAAGGATTCTGCATCTTGGGCAGTGTTATCCTTTAGCGTGGGGGCTGTGAAACTTACCACCTCTGCCTTAAGTAAGGTGAAGTTTGCTTTAGAAAAGTTTTTCACTGCAGTTTCCTTGGTTGGGGGTAGTGGTGGGGTGTGGACATCCAGGGTGATTAGTTTATGGTCGGATCTAACCAGTGACAGGTTGACCTCCGGTATGGAACACCTGTCGCCCATGTTGGTGATGACCAGGTTCAATATGGTGTGGCCTCTGGTAGGGGAGTTTACCAGCTGATCCAGGGCATTTGAGTTGATAAATTCCAGGAAGCGCTGAGCCTGGGAGTTTGAACTCAAGTAGTTTTCCCAGTTAATGGTAGGGTAATTGAAATCGCCCAATATCAGGGTGTTTGGTAGGACCTTCATGTTTTCCAGTGTCTCCAGAAAGGTGGAGTGGTGGTCCTGGGTCATGGAGGGTGATCTGTAGCAGGCCACAATTTGCATTGCAGATTTGCCCAATGTCAGTTGCACATGGATGATCTCAGAGGTATCATGCTGCGCCACTAAGCTGGAGGTGTGAGTATCCTTGATGAATATGGATACACCCCCTCCTTTTGTGTTTCCATCCGTGAGTCCTGGGATCAGTGGTGGCTCCCCCCAAAGGCAGAGGTGTGTCCATATTCATTAAGGATATCCACACCTTCAGGCAAGTTGCTCAGCATAATGCATCTGAAGTTATCCAAGTGCAACTAACTCTGGGCAAAACTGCAATCCAAATTGTAGCTTGCTACAGATCCCCCACCATGACCCAGGATTCCCACTCCTCTTTTCTTGATATACTGGAAAATATTAGGGTTCAACCGAACACCCTAATAATAAGCGATTTCAACTACCTCACCATTAACTGGGAAAACTACTCGTACCAACTCCTTCACTCAACGCTTTCTGGAATTCATGAATTCCAATGCCCTGGATCAACTTACCCACACCCCCACCAGGGGCAACAATATCCTAGACCTAGTCATTACCAACATGAGTGACCGATGTTCCACATCTGAAGTCAACTCCTCGTTGGTCAGATCTGACCATAAGTTAATTACCCTAGATATCCACATCCCGCCCCCACGCCCAATTAAGGAAACCATGGCAAAACATTTCTCCAAAGCTAACTTCATGCTTCTTAAGACAGAAGTAGCGAACTTCATGACACCCATGCAGCTCAACAATACAGTTATGACTGCTGAATCCTACACAAATGCACTCTATAAGCACTTACACAAGTGCATGGATTGTGCTATCCCAAACATAACCAAGATGCTATCCTCCAAAAAAGGAAGACAATCTGGTGGTCCCCTGCCATAAGCAAACTCTACAACAGAAGGAAGAAACTGTTTCAAAAGAGAGTAAAATCCCATGAGTGGAGGAGCTCCCTGGTCAGCCTCAGTAAGAAGCTGAGATCCCTTATAAGATCCTTCAAAGCTAGCTATGAAAACAAAATCACCACTGATTCTAGGGACAACCACAAAGCATTCTATAGCTATGTCAAGAATCTCAAAGGCAACACCCAGATCTGCTCTGAGTTAAAGCACAACGGCACTAAAATTACAGAACCAACTGATATTGCCAACATCCTGGCAGATAGATTAAGTGCTAACTTTACCCCCCTCTTACCTGCTAAAGGGCCCATATCTATAAAGGAAGAATTCAGAGTTCCTGTAATCACAACTATGCAGGTAAAAGCTGCACTCCCTAAAGCCAAAAACACAGCATCCATGGGACCGGACAACATCCCAGGCTGCATTCTACACGAACTTCAGAACGAAATGGCTCCCCACCTAAGCACCATGTTCAATCATAGCCTCAGGTCAGGCTTTGTGCCCACTGAATGGTGTGCAGCAACAGTTATCCCACTCCACAAAGGGGGAGCTACCACTGATCCCAGGAACTCTCGCCCCATTAGCCTGCCGAGCCTGGTTTGTAAGGCCATGGAAGTATCATTGTGGAACTCATAAACAAAAACATTGGTAACCTCCAAACTCTGGACCCCACCCAGTTCGGGTTTGTGAAAGGCAGATCATGCCTCCTGAACCTGATTGACTTCTTTGACGCAGTCACCAAAGCCATAGATGAGGGTAAGCTGATTCACACAGCCTCTCTTGACCTCACCAATGCTTTCAACACCATTCCCCATTCTGGAATTATAGCTAAACTCACTAAACTTGGCATAAATCCCTACGTCACAAGATGGGTTGCCAACTGGCTCACAGACAGAACCCACACTGTAAAAGTTGCAGACTCCAAATCTGATTTCAAACCAGTGACAAGTGGAGTACCACAGGGTTCAGTCCTAGGACCTCTCCTGTTTGGTATCTATTTCTCTGAAGTACAGGCTAACACAGAAGAACTTTGGCTAATGAAGTTCACAGCTGACTGCAAACTAGGAGCCATAGTCAAGTCCCAAAATGATGTGGACATACTACAGAAGGGCCTCACTGAGACAGATGCCTGGTGGCAGAGCCATGGCCTCAAGCTCAATGCAAAAAAGTGCATCCCCTTTGGTAAAAACTCTGCACCCATGAACTACCACATAGGTGGCAGTCTACTTAATGCTGAATGTGTGATAAGAGACCTTGGGATCCAGGTGGACAGTAGTCTCTCCTTTAATAATAACATCGCCACAGCAGTCAGGAAATCCTTCTACATGGCACACCTCATCACAAAAGGGTTCTCATCCAGGAAAAAAGAGGTTGTTGTTCCCCTCTACTCGACACTCATTAGACCCATTATAAAGTACAATGCCCTTATGGAATGTACCTCACCAGATATATGCAGCAGCTGGAAAGGCCACAGAAGAACCTCACAAAGAGGATTACTGGCCTCAAACAGATGCCCTATACTGACCATCTTAAAAAACTCCAGCTTTACTCCGTAGCATATCGCCTACTCCGAGGTGATCTCTACCTAATATATTAAGCTATGTCAAACCCAGAGCTGTTGGACATGCTACACCTAAAGAAATCCCAATCCCTCCGAGCTACATGCTCTAGAGACCTAAACCTTGTCACCACAATAAACAAGACATGCTGGAGGGATAGATTCCTGTCCCAGAGACTTCCCATACTCTGGAACAAGCTACCCATCTATGTCAAGAAAAGTTCCTCATTAGCACTTTTCAAGAAAAATCTTGATGAGTGGATGGGAAATAGGAAATACACCCCGGGGATCACTTCTGTGGCTCTGCTCAACAGGGGCACAGAAAAAAAACTTTCTTGGGTGGCGTAAGCCAGGGAACCTTATTGGCCTGGCTTACTTAGGTCCTTGGGCCAATAGCCTAGTACCTACCTATGAACCTATGACACTGAATATATATAGCCTACCCTCAGTGACACTAAATTATTCAAAAGCCATATGGAAGAAAATCACTGATTGGTCAGATGTTTATTTATTGACATTTGTTTACTGGGAAAAGTCCAACTGGGCACAGGCTCCCTTTTTCAGTGGAGGTCCGTGGGGAAAACTCCAGGTTATCATATTTAATGCAATCAATATTTGCAATAACACATTTTATAATACATTTTCAGTGAATGCAAAGCATAATAGTCAGTATAATAACATTTGTACTGTTATTCAGAAACATTACATTTACAAGCCTTTTACTGGGACTTTACACATAGAAAGTGGTGTATAAGATATGGAATAGTTATTTAAGAATTACAACAGAGTGATGTATTATAGGAGATAAGCAAGTTTGAATGTTAATAGAGAAGTAGTGATGGAATAGTAATTTGGTTGTGCTAGCTAGAATAAAATGAAGTATTAGAAGGGAATATGAAGGTTAAGTGATTTAGTGCTTTAAAGGAAGGTATGAGAAAGGTAATTCATGGTGCTAGAGAGCTATGTCCCAGAGAGGGAGCAGGAACAAGCTAGGATGCAGAGAGAAAGTAAAGGTTTGAAAAGATGAAGGTGTGTGATAGATCTGATTGATACAGAAACTTTATTCCAAGATCTAGCTACACTATTGAAATAGAGACTGACCCCAATAGCCCTTTGTGGTTTGTGGTTTATAAATGATAAGCAGTTGTTTATTTGACCAAAGGGGATCACTTGGAAGATAATATTGGAGTAGGAATCTAATTGCTGGGCAGGTGAATGGTGCCATCTGGAAAATGTTACCTATTATGTCTGTCGTCCTTCAAGGCTTTCTACTAGGGATCCTTCTTTTTTATTATTTTAATGAAGGGCAGGCAAATGGTGCCATCTAACAAATGCTGCCTATTACTTCTGCTGTCTTTCAAGGCTCTCTACTAGGGATCCTTCTTTTTTATTATTTTTGTGAATTACAAGGTTTATCACTGTGAAGAAGCAAAATAAGTCCAATATGCTGATGACTGCAAATCTTTCTTGTACATAATGCAATCACTGTTGCCAATGTGAACCAGCACCTTAGCTTTGATTTACTGCAACTGTGACCTCTATGGGACTTTATCATAATAAGCTGCTGGGACTAAAACCGTAATTATGTCAAGCAAGACCAAAGTCATTGTTGTTCTTCCATAGGCGATTCTATTACCTTTATTCCACCAAATGAATGTTGCAGCTTAACTTCTTTGGACAAATCACCATTGATGAAGTAATCAAACAAAACTATTTTGCCACAAAACTGATAATCAGGTATAGTTCAACAGGTGCATACTTAATGTATAACCAAGGTAGGCTTTAAAGTGCCAAGTCATTCTCTTTCCCATGAGGGTTTGTTATCTACTGTTACTATGTATTTACTTTGATCAATTTTACATTCTGCTCTAACTTAACTGAAAATCTTTTCTATTCCATAAACTCAAGTTGGCATACAGTGGAGTGGCTAAATTTGCTCTGGCATATTGATGAAGAACATGCCACAGCTTATCACTTCATAACAAAAAAAAATTAGGTGGAGTTTAAACAACAACTCTAATTCAGTTCATATTTCCTCATAAATTCATACATGCTTCCAAGGATCTTTCTTTGACTAATGCTATACTACTGCATTACAAACAGAGCATTGACAGCTATACTCAAGAACGAATACAAATCTCCAAAACAAGGAATGATTATGAACATATTCACTATGCAGTATATGGACATTCGGTAGAAAGTGCAGGACCAAATGCTGTAAGCACTGAGATGTCTTAAATTAAAGTGCATGTCTACACACAGCAGTAAGTTTTGAACCTCTTTGTTACACCCTTAAGGTATCTTTTGCCACTGCACAGATATGCAATATATGTATATATATATATATATATATATATATATATATATATATATATATATATATATATATGAATCTCCTTCAGATTATCAAAGTTTCAAAACTTTAAAATTCATATGGCTGAGACCATATGACTGAAACTTTGAAAATTAAATAAAAAAAGAAAAAGAAAAGTTTTTTTTATGTTTTTGCAGTGGGGCAAGCCCCCACTGCACTCCCACACCCCCTCCTAATTAAATATACCAACTCCAAGATCGGACTACAAAGAGGAAAACAGTACATTTCCCATTCTGCACTGTACAGTGATCTCCATTCAAAATCTTCCAAGTTTCAAAACTTTGATCATATGATCTTCGCCATATGAATTTCAAGGTTTTGAAACTTCAGTAATCTGAAGAGGATCCATATATATAGATATTGCTGTTGCATGCTATATATATATATATATATATATATATATATATATATATATATATATATATATATATATGTATATATTGTATTTCTTTCTAAATAAGACCTAACCAGAGAGTAAGGCCTAGCATGGTTTTTCCAGGGTGTTCATGATATAAGCCCTACCCCAAAAATAAGCCCCAGTTCCGATTCTTACTGTAACCATAATCATCACTCACACTTGACGGTTGAGATCCTTGGCCCATAAACCCACGCAGGTGTACTTTGTTCGGTCAAAGTACAGACAACGTGCGGGAAGTGCACGCTCATGGTAATGAGCAGCTGTGGTAGTGCCTTTTCTTCATAACCGGCACCATTTTGTGTTGCCACTCTGGTCACGTAAGTCTTCAATTAACCCCCCCCCCCCCAGACAAGATGAATGCAAAAAGAAAGAGCTATGCTGTCAAGTACAAGAAAGGAATCGTGGAGGAGTCCCGTGGAAATAACCTGATGGCTTTCTGTAAAGAGAAGAAGTTAGCTCTCCGAATGGTCCGAAAATGGAGAGCAGTATACGTTAACCTCAGTGAACAGGCCGAAGAGGAAATGCTAAGAAGTGTAAGTGTGGATCACATCAGCAACCATTATTTCTTCAGCTTGAAGACATCATCTGTGAGTGGATTGCTAACAGGAGTGCAAAGGCTTTGGTGGCATGCAGGGCTGATATTCAAGCATTTGCCCTTGCAATAGCACCACAGTTAGAAATATCCCCAGAAGAATTCAAAGCATCACAACATTAGCTGGCTGGCTTCCTTCAGCGATATGAACTGTCTCTAAGATGATCAACAGCACTGTTCAAGCTGGAAGATACTGAAGTTATTAAACGTGCACTTGCATTCAAGTCCTTTGTTGATGGTATTGACTTTTCTAAATACCAACTCCAACATAATTGCTATGGATGTAACTGCAGTGTTTATGGGCAAAGGATTTCAAACAACAATTGATCAGAGCGGTGCCTCGTCAATCTACATTCCCTCCACTGGTTACAAGAGTGTACTTGTTACCTGTATTTTGGCAATTCATCTAGATGGAAAGAAAACCCCACCTCTATTCATTAGTAAGGGCAAGAAAGATAAGATTGAACATCTTCAGGCATTTACATTCTTGAAACTGAAGAAGCCTGGTGCATACAAGCAGTTATAAGGAAGTGGGTCGACGTAATGCTGCCACTTGTTTTGCAAGGTGGTGAAAGAGGTCTGCTAGTCTGGGATTCAGCCAGCACTCACCGCGCTAAAGAAATGAAGAAATTCCTTGCACGGAGGAGAATAGATCAAATAATGATTCCTGCAGGAATGACTGCCTATCTCCAGACTCTTGATATTGCAATAAACAAGCAATTCAAGGACCATTTGCGTATGGAACTCAATGACTACACTGAAAATATAATGGAGAGAAATCATCATGGAAACTTTGTGAAGCCTAGCCTGCAAGAGGTCGTGACTTGGGTGAAAAATTCATGGGATAAAATCACTGACAGCTGTGTTGCCAATGCACTACGAGCAGGCTACTTGGACAAGCAGTGCTCATTTAAGGAGACTCAATTGCTGGACATGACAGACTGGGGCTAATGGTACTACAGGAAATGGAGTTGCAAGAAATTCAGGCCGAAATTTGGGGCTGGACACTTATGACAATGTTCCAGAAGAAGATGACATGACTGTATTTGAATAACTGTGAAAGTCAAGGTGCAGATATTCTGGAGTTTAAATGTTTGTTGCACTGCTTATGTAGAATTCTCACACAACTGCCAGCCTGTTATTAGAACTGTTGTCTAACAATCGAAAAGTACGAAATAAATGTCAGTTTCTGTACATGAATAAATGTTGATTTTTGTACATGAAGAAATGTCGATTTGTGTTCATTAATTAATGTCAATTTTTGTACATGAATAACTGAATTAAGGTAGATTGTTGTATGGTGAGGGTAAATAAGGCATCCCTTGATAATAAGCCCTAATGCGCATTTCACCGGGAGAAAGAATATAAGACCCGGTCTTATTTTCGGGGAAATACGGTACATATATATATATATATATATATATATATATATATATATATATATATATATATATATATATATATATATATATATATATATATACACACACACACACACACACACACATATACATATATATATATATATATATATATATATATATCTATATAGATATATATATATATATAGATATATATATAGATATATATATATAAATGTATATAGATATATATATACACACACACACACACACACACACACACACACACACATATATATATAAATGGGAGTTCTTGACTGCTTAGATGAGTTTGCTTTTCCACAACTTTCTGCAACCATTTTGCTTCATACATCATACCTACTGACTACAAAGTAAGGTGTAGCTAAGTATATGATTTGCCATTGTAGTATATGAAAAAATACAGTTAAATGTACTGTTTCATCATACTGTTCTTGTGTGCCTTAAAGCTATAGCCAGTGATCTATCAAAATAAACTATTTATTGTCATTTATTTGACATTAAACTCTGCCTCCACCCTCGAGGAATCAACATTTTGTTGCTGTTTTCACCTTATTTGCTGAAAAGTTATTTCCCGAACTCTCTCTACTATTTCATTTCTCCTTTTTGCTCCTGGCTGTGGTTAAATGCAGTTAATCACATCTCTTCTGCTAGTGTGGTATCTAAATACTGCTAAATATTTATAGCAAAAATGTAATATTCAGTGCTCCCAGGTAGGTCCACCCACCTCTCTGTAAATCCACAGCCTGTGCCACTTTGTATTAGTGTTACCACAGGCACTGGATTCTCTTTTATTGAACAGCTCAGTTTTCATTTTTTCAGTGGTAGAGTTAGCAGAAGGAACTTTGGGAAAGAGAGCTGCTGCTGTTGCATTTAGCATATTGGTTGTTGCTGTTTTGGAGCATGGTAAACAACTTGGAAATGTTGGTGCAGATCCATTCGCACGTGTGCGTGTGAGTGCATGTGTGTGCATGTGCGTGCATGTGTGTTCACGTGTGTGAAACTACTATACAGTTTGACCAAGCATCCACATACATGCAGTCTATAAAGTTATTCAACTATCGTGATTTTTTTCTCGGTAAAATTACAGACCGTAGTAAGCTGAAAAACTGTGATTGAAAAGAATGGAGTAATATAGAGTCTTATGAGTTTGTGACATAACAGGTGCATACATTTTCAGTTTGAATTACTGTAAGTAGTGTCTTCTTATTTTCGTGTGTGTGTGTGTGTGTGTGTGTGTGTGTGTGTGTGTGTGTGTGTGTGTGTGTGTGTGTGTGTGTGTGTGTGTATGTGCATGTGTGTATGTGTGTGTGTGTGTGTGTGTGTGTGTGTGTGTGTGTGTGTGTGTGTGTGTGTGTGTGTGTGTGTGTGTGTTTACTGAAAAGCATCAATTACCCTTGTTTTATCAGTGACAAAAATCACCAATGAAAGAAACACTTAGCCAGTTCACAAATCAATGTACAGCTATTCTACAGTGTACTGATAGCACTTTAGGGTGACTAAGATAACATGGATCAACCTTTTTTACTCCATTTGCCCCTGCCCTTGAGCAGGCCATGACAGACTCTTATTTAGCAGATCAAAGAACTGCAAGTGCTGGCAAGCAAAGAGCCTGTATGTCAAGTAAATGGATGCAGCGGAGCTCTGGTCATAAAATAAACAGGTAATTTCACATCACTCAGTACACCAGAAGGAATAAAATGAATGAGTTCTGGAGGAAAGCAGGCTAATGAGAGACTTAGGAACACAGGTGGACAGTGGTCTCACCTTTGATAACCACATCGTCACAACAGTCAGGAAATCCTTCTATGTGGCACACCTCATCACTAAGGGCTTTTCATCCAGAAAAAAGGAGGTCATTGTCTCACTGTACTCATCCCTCATTAGACCCATTATAGAGTACAATGCTCCATTTGGTATGTACCTCACAAGACATCGGCAACAGCTGGAAAGGCCGCAGAAATACCTCACTAGAAGAATCACAGGCCTAAAGCAGATGCCCTATGCTGACCGTCTAAAAAACTCCAGCTATACTCTGTGGCACGTTGTCTACTCAGAGGCGATCTCTGTTTAACGTACAGGGCCATGTCAAACCCTGAGCTGTTGGACATGCTCCACTTAAAGAAATCCCAATCCCTCAGAGCCACATTCTCCAGGGATCAAAACCTTGTCATCACAATGAACAAAACATGCTGAAGGGCTAGTTCCTGTCCCAGAGACACCCCATACTCTGGAATAGACTGCCTATACATATAAGCAGAGCACCTCCTTGGCCCTCTTCAAAAGGAACCTTGACGATTGGATGGGAGATAGGAAATTCACCCCGGGGATCACATCAGTTGCCCTGCTAGACAGGGGTCCAAGGAAGTAAATATTGTGGGAAAAAATATCTAGGGAATTGTTATGGCTAGGCTTGTATAGGCCCTAGGGTCGATAGCCTAGTACCAACCTATGAACCTATGAACCTATAAAGGATCTACTACAAGTATTCATGTACCATTAGTTTGCAACAAATTTTCCTTTTGCAACTCACTCAAGATGACTAGTGCCCTAACTCCCAATAACTCGATCCCCATGAAATAACAAAAGGCTAAGTATCCCTCCCAGAGTCCTGATCCTAACCCAAAAAACTTCAACCCAATCGCTAAACTTAAATTATCGATAAGTCCACAAACTTAAAATCCTCCTGCTCTCCCTAACCTTAACCTTCTGATCCTACGGAATTGCTCACTAAACCTAATATCCCCCTTCCTTTCTTCCCTAACCCTAACCTTTCAATATCTTCTAATCACTCCTTAAACTAAAATCCTCCTCTCCTCTCTATCCCTAATCTCCCAATAGCTCCTGAAATCTAAAGCCCACTCTCCTCTCTAACCTTAATTTCCTGATCAGTCACTAAACCTAAACTCCGTCTCCCCTCTCTAAGCCTAAACTCCCCCTCCTCATTTCCCTTCCCTACTTACTTGCTCTGCAGTGAGCACTTCCTTGGATCCTTCTGCTAAGATGTGAGCAGATGTTACAGCAGTTGCATCACAGGACGCACGGTCAAGTTCAAGCACATGCAGCTGATTGGACAGCTAGGCAGACAGAGTTACAGCTGTTTGAATCCCTGGCTATGAGTTAGTGGAATTCGAGCAACTGGGTCTTCAGCGGCTGTAGAATATCCTTAAATAAAACATGCTCTGCTGCTTATCTTCTATACAAAGAAATAGATTAACTACATTTTTTTTTCTATTCATAGGCTCATAGTTATATACTAGACTAATGACCACCTGTGCCTTTATAAGCCTAACCATGAAATCCAACCCAACTGTGTCTATATGTATCATGGGCATTTATTAAGACGTGGTATGTTATGTAGTTTCTAGAGATTATGTTGGGTGGTGTATATTACTTTGGGCACTACCATCTGCCTCTGTCTATCAGCAACATAGGGGCCAAACCCAGAGTGAATTTCTGATTTCCCATCCACTGGTCAAAGTTACTTTAAATAGGGTTAAGGATGGACTCTCCTTCAAATGGATGAGGAGCTTATTTCAGAGCATGGAGATCCTCTGAGGTACATATCTGTCTCACCAATGTGTTACTTATGTCACAAGCAAAAGTTAAGTCCTAGGATGTAGATCTTTTGATGCTGTTCATTTTGTGGATGTGCAAAAGGTCCATCAGAGCTGGATCCAAGGATGCCTTGTATGCCAATAGATTTCCTGTCAGTAACCTGTAGGAGACAAAGTATAGAGACATGGCTTTAAGGCAATCCATATAGGACAATGTGTTTATCTCCCAGATTTTCTTGGTAAGGAACCTTTGTGAGTATTTCAGCTGTTGCATATGTCAGTTCAGGTACATGCCGAAGGGGGTATTATAAAAATGATGAGTCTGATAAGGGTTGAATAAAGTGGCACTTTGACTTCC
This sequence comes from Protopterus annectens, assembly GCF_019279795.1. NCBI lineage: Eukaryota > Metazoa > Chordata > Ceratodontiformes > Protopteridae > Protopterus > Protopterus annectens. Next base: position 776,242,730 of record NC_056726.1, on the reverse strand, counting down.
TTGTTCTTGGATGCCATGCCCCTACTTATAAAATGGGTGACATACAAAGATTTTCCTACCACCTTGGCCACATGATGGCTAAAGACCAGATTATTGTCTACATACGTTCCCAGATCCCTGAATTTTCAGGTCAACTTTTAGGGGTGTCTTATTGATGGAGTAATTAGCCTAGGTGACAGTTTTCCAAAAATGCACTATAAAGCATTTCTTAGCATTGAGTGTAAACCGTGACTTTGCCACCCGTCGTTTGTCTATGTTAGACCCTCCTCTAAGAGGTTTTTGTCATGGGGGGGCTCTATGATAGCTCCCAATTTACCGTTATCTGCAAACTTGATCTGCCAAAGCCCCTTGATATTAGCCTTTACCTCTGAGAAGTAGATGCCAAATTGGAGAGTCTCCAACATGGATCCCTGAGGTACTCCACTGGTGACTGGTCTCTTAGTGGAGACAGTCTCACCAAGCCTGACTTCCTGAGTCCTGTCTGTGAGCCAGCTGGCAATCTAGTGAGTTATGTAGGGGGTTTATACTCAGTTTGGTGAGTTTGTCAACAATACCCGAGTGGGGTACTGTATTGAATGTCTTAACCAGGTCCAGACAGGCAGTATGCACCATTTTCACCCTTATCCATAGCCTTGATGATCTTCTCATAGAAGTCCATCAGGTTTAGTAGTCATGACCTTCCCTTGGCAAAGCCAAACTTGATTTGGTCCAGTGTTGCCTATGGCTTTGTTGATCATTTCCATGATAATTTGTTCCATGGTTTTGTAAGTTAGACCAGTCAGACGAATAGGTCTGTAGTTTCTGGGGTCAGTTGATGGTCCACCATTGTGAAGTGGGATAACCGTTGCAGTCCTCAGTTCTCATGGTGCAAAGCCTGTTTGGAGGCTATAGTTGAAAAGTGACTCAAGTTATCCTGATAGGTCATGTTTCAAGCTATTTAGGAGGCATATTGAGATATTATTAGGGGCCTAGAGAGCGTTTCCAGGACCTACTCACTGCTAATTGTTGAGGGGGGGGGGTGTTATGCTAGTAGGGAGTTCATGAATGGAAGTGGGGGATGAAACTTGAGCTGAATTTGTCACAGCAAATTTGTTATACTGTAATATTCTGCTCAAAAAAAAAATCTGTTTCCTGCCTTTTCTGTAACTAGTCTAGCCCAGACACAGATTTGCTGTATCCTGGACTGTTTGTAAGCTTCTGAGATCTGCTAGTTCTCTCCTCTCCTCTCCTGCACTTTTACTATCTTATTAGTCTAGCACTTTACCAGGCTTCCTGTAGCAATTATTGTAGCACACAAAAGTGCTACCAGCACTAAATGTTCTACAAGCAAACAGCTCCATTACTTATTATTAATGCCCACCCCTCCAGGCATGTCTAAAGGTCAGTTCCCTCCACTTTATCTTATTAACCTGGTGAACTTAGGCATCCTGAGGCAATGTAGCAACTGCCTCATGTAACCCTCACCTCTTACCTCCCAACATTCAGACTTGCGAGAGATGCACTTATATATTCAAATTGGAAGTCATGCACTCTCCAGCCAAGACCAGAATAGCTGGTCAAGAGGAGAAGGTCAACAGTTGCCCCACACCACATGGAACACATAGCCCTCCAGAACACACGCCAGTACTGCTTTCACATAAAAACATAAACCACAAACCCACCTTCGTGGAGGCTCTCAATAAAAATCTACGAAGACAGCAGAGACCTCCAAGGCAGAAACACAGTTAACCACCACAACACAACAGAAAACAAAAATGGAAAAAAAACTAAGGGTAATGCTGCTCAACACCAGAAGTCTAAATCTCAAGATGCAGGCACTTGATGCACGCCTCAGCATGGAGAACATCGACGTCTGTGCAGTAACTGAAACCTGGTTCAAGGCTCCGGAGAGCACCCCAGCACTACCAGGCTATACCTCGTATCATGCTTTTCGGCCCCAAAACCCCCGACCCACAAAGGGGGGGGGTGTCCATATTCATCAAGGACACCCACACCTCCAGGTTAGTAGCAACACATGAAGCATCAGAAACCATACAGGTGCAACTAACCATAGGCAAAACTGCTATACAACTGGTAGCATGTTACAAACCACCCTCCCAATCTCAAGAACCCCACTCAGCCTTCCTGAAGACATTGGAGGATATGAATGTATCACAAAATACCATCATACTGGGAGACTTCAACTACCCAAACATAGATTGGGTATATTATTCTAGCCCTAATACCCTAGCCCAAAGGTTCCTGGAATTCATAAATTCAAATGCACTGGAACAACTAGTCACCTCTCCCACTACGGGAGATAATATACTAGACCTGATCATCACAAACATGAGGACAAAATGCTCCACACCGGAAGTATACCCCTCACTAGTGAGATCTGACCGCAAACTAATCACCCTGGATATATATATCCCACCTCCACCCCCAGCACAAAAGACCACAGTGAAAAACTTCTCAAAAGCAGACTTCACTCTTCTTAAGACTGAGATGGTATCCTTTAAGCCCACTGTGCCAGTGGATACCACATCCCACAATGCCGAATCCATCACAAATGCTTTCTATGGACATCTCCAAGAATGCATGGATCATGCAATCCCAAACAAATCCAAGTCCCTCTCCACCAAAGGTAAGCATCCTGTCTGGTGGACCTCAGCCATAAACAAATTGTATAACAAAAGAAGGAAGCTACTGCACGTCAGAGCAAAATCCCATGAAGGGAAGACATCTCTGATCAATATTAACAAAAAACTACGTTCTCTCATAAAAACATCCAAGGCAAACTTTGAGAGAAAAATCGCTAAGGACACTAAAGATTACCACAAAGCCTTCTTCAGCTATGTTAGAAACCTGGGTGGAAACCCTCAGATATGCTCAGAGTTGGTTCACAACAACATAAAATACACTGAACCCACAGATATTGCCAACATTCTGGCTGACAGGTTCAGTGCAAATTTCTCCCCTCCTTCACCCCCAAAAGAAGAAATACTTATCCCAGCTGAATGTAATCTCCCTGTCATCTCAGATGTCCAAGTGAGTACCGCCCTAAACAAAGCAAAAAAACACAGCATCAATGGGACCTGACGGTATCCCGGGTTGCGTGTTATGTGAACTCCAAGAGGAGCTAAACCCACACATAAAAATGCTATTTAAACTTAGCCTTACTTTGGGATATGTACCTGAACACTGGTGTACAGCAACAGTGGTCCCACTCCACAAGGGGGGGGTGCCTCTACAGACCCTGGAAACTACCGCCCCATAAGCTTAACCAGCCTGGTCTGCAAAGCTATGGAAAGAATCATTATGGAACTCTTAAACAGAGACATAGGGGACCTACAGACACTTGACCCCACCCAGTTCGGCTTTGTAAAGGGCAGATCCTGCCTTTTAAACCTGGTTGACTTTTTCAAAACAGTCACTAGAGCCATTGATGAGGGCAAAGCAGTCCATACAGCATACCTGGACTTGGCTAAGGCCTTCGACACAATACCCCACTCAGGCATCATAGATAAGGTCAACAGCTTAAAAGTAAACCGTTATGTCACTAGATGGGTTGCAAACTGGCTAAAGGACAGAACCCATAAAGTTAAAATCGCTGGAGCAATGTCAGACTCAAAGCCAGTCACTAGTGGTGTCCCACAGGGATCTGTCCTGGGACCCCTCTTGTTCGGCATTTATTTCTCAGATGTTAAAGCAAACATGGGAGGGCTGTGGCTGACAAAGTTTGCAGATGACTGCAAACTAGGTGCCATAGTCGATACACCAGCAGACACACACATCCTACAAAAAGGCCTCACAGAAACGGACAACTGGTGCCGGAGTCACGGCTTTAAACTAAATGCCAAAAAATGTATAGTCATCCCCTTTGGGAAAAACAAAGTACCCACAAATTATCACATAGACAGCAACCCACTGAGTACGGAAAAAGTCATCAGCGACCTAGGGACCCAAGTCGACAGCGACCTCTCATTTGACACCCACGTTGCCAAAGTGGTTAGAAAAACATTCTACCTTGCACACCTCATCATGAAGGGATTTACATCCAGATCCAAGGATGTCATTGTACCCCTATATTCCTCCCTCATCAGACCCATGATTGAGTACAATGCCCCATTTGGTATGTACCTCACCCAGCATTTGCAACAGCTGGAGAGACCACAAAGGTACCTCACCAAGAGGATCAAGGGTCTCCAACATATGTCTTATTCTGCCAGAATAAATAAACTTCAGCTCTATTCAGTAGCATACCGCCTGCTCAGAGGTGATCTCTGCCGGACGTACAAGGCCATGTCCAATCAGGATCTGATGGACATGCTCCACCTCAAAAAATCCAAATCCATCAGGACCACGAGAGCTAAAGACTTAAACCTAGGCACGAGTATGAATAGGACATGCTGGAGGGATAGATTCATAACCCAGAGGCTTCCCATGCTTTGGAACAAGATCCCAGTTCGTATTAGGCAGAGCCCCTCACTGACTCTTTTCAAGAGAAATCTTGATGAGTGGATGGGAGAGCGTAAGTTTACCCCAGGGGTCACATCTGTGTCACTGCTAGACAGGGGCACAGTAAACTAATTTCTATTATATAAGGGGACCTTCATTGTGTCACTACTAGACAGAGGCACAGTATTCTAAATTTATTCTGTACATTTTTTGTACCATTTCATGGGGTGGCAAAAGCCACATCACTATAGCTAGGCTTACAAGTGCCCCAGGGCAGATAGCCTAGTACTATACTATGAAACTATGAAACTAATCACGAGACAGATAACCCTCCTAAACAGTGTGCCACTCAACCAAAGCCCCTAAGGCAAAACAGCATGCCCAACACACTAGTCATAGATGACTCGATAGTGAGGCACACTGATGTCCCATTCACTAGGTTGAATAAGGAGAAAGCAACAGTCAGCTGCCAGTCAGGTGCCAGGATCCACCACATAATGTATGCACTCAGGTCCCTCAACAACCGGTACAAATATAACTTGTATATGTGGGTGTGAATGACCTGAGATGTACCTCCCTGGACTACATGAAAAGAGACATGGAGAAGCTCTTGGATTATGTAGCCCAGGCGGATATGACCCTAGCCCTGAGCGGCCTCCTACCATCACCTAGAATGATGCCACAGTACAAGCAGAAAATGATTGATTTCAACAATTGGCTAAGTTTCAGGTGTCATTCTATGGGGATCCAGTATCTGTCTGCCTGGGATGACATGACTGACAGACCTCTATGCTTTGTCAGAGATGGCCTGCATCTGTCACCCCTGGGCTTCTGGATACTGGCCAAGACTCTTGCCTCCCCTACAGTGCCTTTTCTAGGCAATGTTCCAAAGACCAAATTACCACTGTAACACCTACAAACAAATGCAATCTGAAGATCATGCTGCTCAATGCTAGAAGTCTAAATCTCAAAATGCACTCACTCGAAGCAGTCCTTAAAATGGAGAACATCAACATTTGTGCTGTAACAGAGACCTGGTTCAAGGCAGCAGAAAGCACCCCTGCACTACTAGGCTATAACTCATTCTACACCTTTTGGCCCCAGAACTTGGACTGAAGTGCCAAAGGAGGTGGTGTTCATAAAGGATGCGCACACCTCCAGACTGGTAGTCCAACATAATGCATCAGACATGTTTCAGGTACAACTAACATTGGGTAAAACAGTGATTCAGGTCACAGCCTGCTATAGGTCCCCAACCATGTCGCAAGACTCACACTCCACGTTACTAGGCACCCTGGAGAATATGAGGTTCCAACCTAACACTCTCATACTGGGTGACTTCAACTACCCCTCCATTAACTGGGAAAACTACTCATGTACCAACACACTTGCCCAATATTTCCTGGAATTCATTAATTCCAATGCCTTGGACCAGCTCATCCTTACCCCCACTAGAGGTAGCAACATCCTTGACCTGGTCATTACTAACATGGGCGACCATTGCTCTATACCAATAGTCAACTCCTCCCTGATTAGATCTGATCACAAACTAATCACCTTGGAAATCCACCCCCCCCCCTGCAAAGGTAAATACCATGAAAAACTTCTCCAAAGCTAACTTTGGGCTCCTTCAAACAGAGGTGGCTAACCTCATGTCACGCATGCAATTGGAGAACAACTACATGACCACTGAATCATACACTAATGCCCTGCATGAACACATACACAAATGCATGGATCTCACCATACCCAATCGAACCAAGACACTCTCCTCCAAAAAAAGGAAGCCAATCTGGTGGCCCCCTGCCATAAACAAACTCTACAACAGAAGGAGGAAACTGATGCAGAATAAGGTGAAGTCCCAAGACTGGAAAAACTCCCTTATCCGCCTCAACAAAAAGTTGTGATCCCTCATCAAACCTAGTAGTGCTAGCTATGAAAACAGAATTGCAGCAGATAGCAAAGACAGCCACAAGGCCTTCTATAGTTATGTAAAGAATCTCCATGGCAATACCCAGATTGGTCCTGAGCTATTGCACAATGGCACCTCCTATACCAAGCCAACAGATATTGCCAATATACTGGCTGACAGATTCAGTGCCAACTTTACCCCCCTCTCTCCCCCACCAAAGGAACAATCACAATACTAGTATATTGTCAAGCACCCAGTATTACTGCTGCACAGGTTAAAACAGCACTGTCCAAGGCCAAGAATACAGCTTCTATGGGACCTGACAGTATCCTTGGCTGTGTTCTACATGAACTACAGAGTGAACTGGCACCTTATCTATGTGCCCTATTCAATCACAGCCTCACCTCAGGCTTTGTCCCTACCGAATGGCACACTGCTACAGTCATCTCTCTCCACAAAGGAAGAGCGACTACAGACCCTGGGAACTATTGCCCTATTAGCCTGATGAGTCTGATATGCAAAGCTATGGAACACATCATTATGAATCTAATAAACAAGGATATAGGGAATCTCCAAACTCTGGATCCCACACAGTTTGGTTTTGTGAAGGGTAGATCATGCCTGCTCAACCTGGTCGACTTCTTTGAGTCAGTCACCAGAGCTGTGGATGAAAGCAAGGTGGTTCATACAGCCTACCTTGATCTGAGCAATGCCTTTGATACCATTCCCCACTCAGAAATCATAGAAAAACTCACTAAGCTAGGCATCAACCCCTATATCACTAGGTGGGTTGCAAACTGGCTCACAGATAGAACCCACAGTGTGAAAGTAGCTGACTCCAAGTTAGACAGCCTACCAGTCACGAGTGGAGTCCCACAGGGTTCAGTCCTGGGTCCTCTCCTGTTTGGTATCTACTTCTCTGAAGTCCATGCCAACACAAAGGAACTCTGGCTGACAAAGTTCACAGACAATTGCAAGTTGGGTGCCATAATTAACTCGGCAAGTGATGTTGACATCCTACAGAAAGGCCTCACTGAGACCAACGGCTGGTATCAGAACCATGGTCTTAAGCTCAATGCCAAAAAATGGGTCATCATCCCCTTTGGGAAAAACCCGGTTCCCATGAATTACCACATTGATGGTAGTCCACTGAACACAGAAGGCGTTATAAGTGATCTGGGAACACAGGTTGACAGCAGCCTCTCTTTTGACCACCACATTGCTACTGTGGTCAGAATGTCCTTCTAGGTGGCACATCTCATTACTAAGGGTTTTGCATCCAGGAAGAAAGAGGTCATTGTCTCCCTCTCCTCTTCCCTCATTAGGCCAATCATCGAGTACAATGCCCCATTTGGAATGTACCTCACTAGACACCTGCAACAACTGGAGAGGCCGCATTTGCTTCACTTGGGATTTTGAGGCCGCAAAAGTACCTCACAAAGAAGATCCTAGGCCTTAAACACTTGTTCTATATGGACAGACTCAAAAAACTCCAGTTATTCTGTCTCATATCGCCTACTTAGAGGCGATCTCTGCTTGACTTACAAAGCCATGTCTAACCCAGCTCTGTTAGAAATCTGCTACATCTAATGAAAGCCCAATCCCTCCACACTACATGCTCCAGAGACCTCAACCTCATTACCACAATCAACAGAATAAGCTGGAGGGACAGGTTCATAACTCAGAGACTCCCCATGCTATGGAATATACTTCCCATAGATGTCAAGCGGAGCACCTTACTGGCCCTCTTCAAGAGAAATCTTGATGAGTGGATGGGAAATAGAAAATTCACCCAAGGGATCACTCCAGTGACTACGCAACAGAGGCACCAGGAAATAAGGTCGGGTGGCACGATGCCAGGGTAATCCTATGGGCTAGGCTTGTAAAGGCTCCAGGGCCATTAGCCTAGTACACACCTATGAACTGTGGACCTATTAAAGGTGGCACCACTGACCATCAGTTCAGCACACTGATGTGTGCTGCCTTTGAGGTTTTGGGCATAGCTGTAGACATCCTTGTGGTTATCCTTAGCCTATGAGGTTATCTTGACCTCGTAATTAGCATTGTTGGGCTTAATTAGTCCTCTTAGTTTCCTGTTTAGTTTAATCAGAGAGCTTCTGTTATTATTTGAGTTGCTCTTCATGATTTTAGTCACAACTTTTTTTCTTAACTCATTCAAATCTTTTTCTATTTTTCCAGTTCACACCCATTGCTTCTTATGATGTCCAGACCTTTTTTGGATATTGCTTCATTAACTAAGCAATTTACCAGCTAAAAATAAGCAGTATTAGAAAGTGCAAGGAGTTATTAACAAAATGAAAATAGTTTTAATAGCTTTTGCTATTCACAAAATATTTACATTTATCTATCGTATACTTTTAAGTTTTTCAGAAAATGCTCCTGAATGCAAGTTGTGTGTAGGCTGCTAGAAGTGTGACATTCCACATCCCATAGGTGTTGATGAGGTTAGGATTCCACTAGCATGGTTTGTTTTTAGAGTTTGTTTTGGGCTATAACAGCCTGTGTACAGCCATTTATATGGTTACTAAGTTTATTTTTATTTCAAAGTGCCAGCTTTGTGTTCTGATCTCACCAGTGACACTTGGGGAGGTGCAACATTCTCCCATATTGGTGAATACTAGGTCCAGTATGTTTGAACCTCTGGTGGGTATGCACACTATCTGATCAAGGTTATTTGTGTTAATAAAGTCTGTGAAATGTCCCTGCAAGTATGATGCAGTGTATATCTCCTAGTCTATAGAGGGGTAGTTAAAGTTTCTCTAGGTACACGCTATGGGATTCAAGAGACATAGAGGATGATCTAGAGCTCACTAGGATATGGTATGGGACCTTGTCTATGATGACTGCATGTGGCTGTATTCCAGAGTATTGCCCTGTTAAATCAAAGTAGAGTAATGCTTGTTGTTAATATAGCTTGAGACTCCTCCACCGTTTGTCCTTGTCTCTGCAGCTGATAGTCTAAATGTAGGGAAAGCACTGAAGCCTTGCACTGCCAGAGTATTTTCTGCAGATTTAAACCATGTTGCGGTAATGGTACAGATGATAGGTTCTCCAGAGTGAGGAAAGCTTGTGTAGTGTGGAGTTTCTTGTTTAGGCTCCTAGCATTGAGTAATAAAACATTTAGCTTGTTTGGGGTTTTATTTGCTATGTCAGTAGGTTTTTCAATTTGGCATTGCCTAAAAAGGCTCTGGGGGGGGGGGGGGTAAAGTTTTAGCCAATATTTGCAAGCCTAGGGGAGACAGTTTAAGACCATTCATTGTAAATGAATGTGGTTTGTTAACCATGCCCTCTCATGCTGAAAAATATTGAATCCAACAGAAAGACACCAGAAACTAAGCCAATTATTGAAGTCAATCATCTTTTTTCATACCGTGGTATGATCCTTGGTGAAGGTAGAATGCTGCTCACTGAAAGGCATACACCTGCCTGAGACACATATTCAGAGAGCAATAAGGTGTCTCTTCATATAGTCCAAGGAAGTATGTCTCAGGTCATTAACGCCCACAAAGACTATAAGAGAATCATACTGGTTCATAAGTGTATACTAGGCTAATAACCAGTAGGCCTTTATAAGCTTAGCCTTGCAATCCAAATGTGTCCCACAAGATGTACATTTTAGAGGTTTATATAGAGGTGATTTTTGGTTATGACATGATTTACTGACTGAGTCTGGCCATCAGAGATGTGGGTACCAAACCAGGGGTGAATTTTCAGTTTCCCAGCCAATGCTCCAATTATACTTAGATAGGGTTATGGAGAGATTTTGTTTCATATGGATGGGGAGCCTGTTGCAGAGAAAGGGAATTCTCTGACATACATAACTGCCTCTCCAACATTTTCTATTTATGTTGCAAGCAAAATTTAGGTCTTTAGATCTAGTAGTTCTGATGGTGTTCTAGTAGTTCTAATGCTGTTTGTTCTGCGGATGTGCAAAAGGTTCATCAGGGTGGGGTCCAGGGACCTTTCAGTAGTCTGTAAGAGACTGAGAACAGAGATAGGACTTTGAGGTGATCTGCATAGGACACTGTCTTTATGCCCTGTATTCCTTTTGTAAAGAACCTTTGCGGACATTCCAGTTGTTGCATGTGTCTGGTCAGGTACATACCGAAGGAGTCATTATACTCAATGATGGGTCAGATGAGAGGAGAGTATAGTGCTACAATGACCTCCCTGGACCTAGATGCCATGCCCTTACTTATAAACTGAGCAACATAGAACCATTTCTTTACTACCTTGGATATATGTTGTTTGAAGACCAGGTTATTGTCTGCATGTGTTCCCAGATCCCTGACTAGTGGCTCAACTCTTAGAGATGTTTTAGTGATGTCGTAGTTTCCTGGGGTTGCTGAATTCACAAAAAGTGCTATAATGCACTTCTTTGCATTGAATCATTTGTCTGTGTTAGAGCCTCTTGTAGGATGTTAGTGTCTTGGGGACATTCTTTGACTCCTCCCATTTTGCAATCATCTGTATACTTGGTCAGTCAGGAGACCTTTGACATTAGTTTTGACTTCAAAGAAGTAGATGCGAAATAGGAGTAGGCCAAGCACAAAGCTGGGGAGCCTGTTGCAGAGAAAGGGAATTCTCTGACATGCATATCTGCCTCTCCAACATTTCCTATTTATGTTGCAAGCAAAATTTAGGTCTTTAGATCTAGTAGTTATGATGGTGTTCTAGTAGTTCTAATGAGGGACTGCACTGATGACTAATCTCTTTGAAGAGGTGGTCTCAACATGCTTAACTTCCTGGATCCTAGCTGTGAGCCATCTGTGCGCCCTTTAATGGAGTCCCCTATGATAAAGAGTCCTGGGTAATGTATTTGCTTATCTTATGGGCTTTGTCTTTGTGCTGCACTGTGTGTAATCATATGTGTGATGATTGGTGTTGGTTTTGGTGAGTGTTTTGGTGAGTGCTTTAGAGACTGTTGGTAGGCATTGCCATTTATAGTTTTAGGAGGTCTCTAAGGTTTGGAAAGATTGCTTTTTAGTGCCTCAGCATAAGTTGGTCTATGTATCTAGTGGACACTATGTGTGGTAGATGTAGTATGTGTGTTTTTGACAACACTGCATGCAAGATTTTTGCTTCCAGTGAAATTGTATATGTGCATCTCTCACATACTGTGTTTGTTTCTTAAAGGATGAAGTGCTTATCTGGGAACATGAGACAATTACTACCTTGTCTCATGATGCCCATATCTACCAAGGTGGCTACCAACACATTTGGAAATTTCATGTCCACGCTGTCCAGATTGTTTTTGGGTGGGCAACTGCAGGTCATGGATTGGGTTATACAGAAGTCCTTGGCTGGTCCCTGAGGTTTAGCTCTAGAATACATTACATTGTACTAAGATTTGATAGTAGTACTGTTTAATGTGTAAATTAGCTGTTCTAAGCTTGTCTTTGTGCAATGGCTTTGTTTTAGCCTCAGTAAGTTCCAGGTTTCAGTTCTAAGGGAAGGTTTATAGATAAAATTTGCTTTCTGATTGTTTGTGCCTGTACAGGGCACTGTTAACCTCTTGCTGTAATAACACCAAGAAAGATTGCTTTAAAGTGTAGTACTACAACAAAACAACTTAAACAGGGCAATTCAAGTATTAGGTACCTTTAGAATGATTTAAAGGCAAAATCCACAAATAGCAAAATAAAGCAGTAGCAGTCTAAACAGTTAACCGAAGTGCAAAACAATAAACTAAATCTCGTATCTAACAAGGACAGAGCAGAATTAACTCATGATCCCCTCAGAGTGTTGTGAGAGCACCAAGAAGATGGGAGCTCTGGGAAAATGAGCAGCAGACAATTTGTTGTAAGGGAAGTTTACTCAAGTGCAATATTGGTTTGCTGGGTGGGCACTTAATATTATGGATATATGGAAAACAATGGGTTGGGAAGTCATTAAATAGGTTACACAACAGACAATAACAATGAAAGAGAGGAGGGAGGAACTTTGGAAGTCATATTACCATAAGGGGTGGAAGCCAGATAGACAGCCTTTTAAAACCACAACAAGATAATGATGAGAGAGGTAGGGAAAAAATCAAACTGGAGCTCCAGTTGTATGGTTACAATTTCAGAAGCTGCAATCCCACACACTATGGCACCAGATTACTGGAATGGAACTTTAAGCAGGTATATACAGCTATGAAAAGTACTGAAGCACAAATACAGGAGCAGAATTCACAATACAGCCAGTACTACAATCGCACCAGAGACTACAGCACCAGACTATGGCCAAAATGCACCTGTAACAATGTAATAAATTACTAAATGAGGCTCATATCTGACAGTAGATTACAGTACTGCCACAACACTGATAGAAGCAACAAGACTGATGGAAAGCCCCAGACTGGGTTTAAAATATAAAAAAGCTAGATTTTACATGCATTTCTACACATGGATCTTTATTTATTTTACTAAAAATCAGCAAACAATTTGCAGCCTTTACCATATTTTGTAGAAGGTTCAGTATCATTTAGAAATAGTAATGGCATTTCTGATTATGCCAGCTTTGCTGCTTGCCTCTTAGTTAATTCCTCTTCAACCCTTCTAAGTTGTCCCCAGCACAACCAGACCCCATACCATCTGTTTGCTTTCCTACCAACATAGCACAGAACCAAATGTGCGTCTTAAGTCAGTTTCTTTCCAGTTTAGGGGGAGGTAAGTTTAGACTTCTTAATAAATGCCCATTCAATAAAGTACCAGTGGATATATGTTTTTAAACATGGATTTAGTAGCTAAGTGCATCTTGCAGATGCGGTTGTGATATATTAGTCTGAGAAATTTGCTGTAATAATTTGCATACTTATAGTGAAGCAGTCATTGCACTATATACCTGTTTTGGTCCTCTGTTGCATGGCACTTGAAGTAATTAATTAATTCATTCATTCATTCATTCATTCATTCATTCATTCATTCATTCAATTTATTCTTGGTAAAATGGATTAGGGAAAATTACACACTGTATGGCCTGTATATATCCTCAGAGGTGTTCACTGCCACGCCACAACCACTCATGATTCATTATTCATAGTTTACATTGGCGGTGCTATGATGAACTCCTGCTCCAAATGTTGACTAAAAGAGTAGGTGAGAATTCTATTTTTCTGTAATGTTATTATTTCAAATGCAAAAAAATCCTGTTCATTTTGCCTAAGTAAAAAGGTTTGCTACTGTTGGAGTTTGGCTCCCTCCCAACTTTGGGTTTATATGCAGTAAAGTACAGTACATTAACATAAAACTTGCATATTAAGTGAGGTTGTAGTACACAATAGTGAGACATTTGCTGTGATATTTCTTACAGTTACAGAGATATTATAATTAATTATAATGTTGACCCAGCAGTCTTACATAGTCCAGTTGGGTGCTGTATTGTTTGGAATTTTATTTTCAGGTAGTCTGTGGATTAAAGTAGAAGACAACTGATCACAGTAAGGTGATTACTAAAAAGGGTGTTGAAAGTATACTATGTCTGGCAGCAGCCAAATGAAATACATTACTGCGGATATTCCATATATTGACTGAGCTGCTCTGTAAATCAGAACTGATATATAATGAAATCCTTGCGGGCAGACTAACATTCTTGTTGTATTTTGTATACAAATCATCAATCACAATTCCTTGATTTTTTTTTCTTTTTTATTTTTGTCTTCCTTTTTTGAAGAACTCCCTTAGGAAAACAGGCATACATGTTCTCCTATACAAAGCTTGTGATTCATAAGTGTTCCATGTCACTGTATGATTTCATTAATTATACTTGTTTTCCATTGCCAGGGTTGTCTGCATAGCAGGGTGTGTGGTGAACAGTGTTGCATTCATAGAGTTATTGTCAGATATGTAGACGCTGACCATGATCACTGGCCAAGATAAAGAGGGCACAGCTGGCTCCAAGCATCTTTTTCAGAAAAGTCCAGTGCTGCCCACTGCCAGTACTAGTGCCAGAATGAATGGTGCATTTTTACTTTACCAAGCATATCCACCACACTAGTGCCTGGATTATTGGGCAGCTCATTCCTGGAGTAATTTGCATAGCAGTATACATTTGTTAAGCAATGAATCATGCAAGATATGTGTGACAAAATGTGTGAGAAGGGGGTATAATGTAAACTGGCTTGGGGAATTATTATTATTATTATTATTATTATTATTATTATTATTATTATTATTATTATTATCATCATCATCATTATTAAACCTGAATATAATATGTTGGTTTAGAAACTGTATCTGCCCACTAGCCTGGGTGATGGCTAAAAACTGCCTTTAAAACAATTCACTTACTTGATTAAAAAGGTTAAATAAATGCATAATGATATGCATAAATACACTTCTGAGAAATTAGCTCTAATGTTTGAAATGGTTACAGAGATATGGTGCATTATTGCTAAATACCACCAACAGTCTTTCATAGTCATTTCAATCTTTCTCTTCCATTGTTTGCCATTCAGTTTACAGTAAATGTGCCCATTTTGTATATTTTCAGAATGACAAACTATATGGACATCCGTTCATATAATTTGTATGTTCATATAAAATAAAAACCAAACTAATACTTTTTTCAATAAAAGTGATATGTCATTGTGTATGTTACAGCATAATATGCATGTTATTTGTTGCAATTATTCTTATCTTTTGATAGTTACACATCAGTGGTGGTCAACAGATGCATATGTCTCTTTAGGCATTAGTCTGTGGATAAAACCACAAGACAACTGATAAGAGTAAAGTAAGCATTGGTGAGGATGGATGAACGATACAATGTAACGGCAAACAATTTATATACATTTCTGTGGCCATTTCATGTAGTAACTATGCTGCCTTGTAAATCTGGATTGAAATCTAGTAAAATCTATGAAGGTAAAATGGCATTCTTTACAATGTTTTGTACACAAGTCTCAAACTAAAAGTCCCTGTTATATGACAAGGTCTGAGTTATTGAATACTGTTTGCAAAAGAGTATGTAAAATGTGAAATATTGTTTATATTTGCCTTAATAAATCAGAAACTGAGTGTGATTCTCTCAAGTTGGGAGAGGGGTATGCAAACAGCAAGTGTAAGACAAACACAGACACAAATGTAACTATTTATTTGATGTGCACTTTATTAATAGTAATATTCTAATACTGAAAATAATATCTCGTGAGTAGTAAGTCATGCATTAGGAAGCAAGAGGGCATCATCAAGCTAACAAAAATGATAGGTGTCTACAGTGAAACATTGTTGTACAATGCACAAAACTTGAGCTCCTGGAGAATTATTGCAAAAGATTAAAAAAATGACATATTTTCCATTTTTTGTACAAATAAATCAAAGAAGAAGTGTGGAAGTGTTGCAATGGAAGCAGAAGCAAACACTGGATATTAAAAGACTATGTTAAATGCACTTTGGTGCTTAAAGGGGTGGAAACATGGCATAATGGTTAAGGTGTGTATCTTACAGATGCAAGATGCAAGGTTTGATTCCCACATGGGGTAATTGGGTAGGCTTGAAATGGCTCACAGGGGCAGTTAGCCTAGTCCTAAGCTATAAACATAGCAAGATACGTTGTATCAAATTAATGCTAATCATTATTGAGCCCATTTTCTACATGGAGTTGGGGTGTTGAATAAACTGTAAGCACAGCTCTCACTTCAGTGCTACTCTCATACTACTTCATCAGTCATGCCTGACTGCCACAGGTTTTCACTCATACAATGGCTCCATCTCACTGTTGGACATCTCATTTCCTTTTTCCTATTTCCTGTTTCTTCCAAATGTTCTACACCAAATCATCTTCAGCTTTCCCCCACATGTGCCCAAACCACCATAATCTATTCACTTTCACCTACTGTGCAAATGGAGTTACTGTGGCTCCTTCTCTGATGTTATCATTTTTTTTATCTTACCCCAGTGTGTATCTCAGGCACTTCATCTCCATCCTCTTCAGCTTCCTCAACTATTCAGCCTTCACTATCCAGGTTACTGTTCCATACAGAAGTATTGGTCACACCAATGTTTTGTACACCTTACTTTTCAACTTTTTTGGCATTCTTCTTTCACACACTACCCCTGACACTGTGCCAATTTGCTACAGCTTCTCTGATTCTAACTTTGACCTCATTCAGACTTCCTTTCTCCTCAACCATCCCTCACAAATACTTGAATTTGCTAGCCTGTTCTACTATTTTCTCTTCTATTTTTTCATTTTCTTCTGATTTTCACAATTTCTTTCTATGACAACTGACTCGCCTGTACTCAGTTCGATCCAATGTGCCTTCAGTTTTGCATTCTATTCCCCTCTATCATTTGTCTAAGTTCCTGTTAAGACTCTGGTTCTAATTTCACATAATCCACATACAGCAGCTTTGTTGAGCTGTCCCCTCTGACCTGTTTGCTAATATAGTCCATCACCAGCATGAACAGGAGAGTGCTCGGAGTTAAACCCTGATGTATACCCTTTCTGACTGGGAACCCCTTTTTGAGTCTGAACACCCTTCATCTGGTCCTTGTACACAGCCTGCTCTAATTCTACAAATTTTAGCAACATCATAGTTATATTGGCACTAATATCTCCTGAAAGGTAAGTCTTGCATCAGGAAAAAAAGTAGTATCTGCACAATGACACAGCACAGTTCTATAACCATTTTTGTCATAAAGGAAGGGTTAGTTCTAAGCTAACCCTCTCCTTAATGAAGACTAAGAAAAAAGGAGAACACATAAGAATCTACAATTTAGATATCGATTTGCTGAAGATATGGCAATGAACAATACTTTTTTCCAAGTTAAGAATTTCAAAGAAGCAGAAGACAGATGCTCAGTAGAACATAAAGTTAGTTTTTCCAATATGTAAGTCAGGACCCAAGGAGGAGGGATTGGTTTCCTAGGGGGGCTGATGTGAAGGACTCCTTTAAGAAACTATTTGACCTCATAATGTAAAGAAAGAAGAGGATGAAAGGACAGATGAAGTGAAATGGCTGACAAATGCATTTAAATGGATGTAAATGCTAGATCCAAGTTGAGCAGATTAGACAAATATTTGAGTACTTTTGAGGCACCCATTTGAGAAGGATCCTGACCTCTCTTGCAGCACAATATAGAAAATCATTTTTTCATTTTGAAACAAAAGGTTTTCTAATAGAAGGTTTCCTTGCCTCCTTTAGTACATGGAACACATCTTCCAAATAAAGATGCCTTGAGGGTATCAAAAGCCTATCATTCAAACAGTGAGTTTCAGTGTCTTGAAGTTTGGATGAGTGAAAGAGCCCCTCTGTTGTGTAAGCAAATTCATTCTGTAGGGTAACTTGTGGCAATTGCCCTTGGCTATATGGAAAAGAAGGGAGAAGCAATGTTTTCTGAGCCAAAGTAAGTCACCAGTAATATCTTTGATTTGTCTTTCCTGAATCTTCAGAAGGACCTTTGGTATAAGACAAAAGGGAGGGACGGCATTAAGAAATTTCTTCTTCAATGGAAAAGAAAATACACCCATTCTACAGGCTTCTTTGCAAGGGATGATGGTGCAAAAAAGGTAGAGTTGCTTGTTGCTTAGAGAAGCAGACAAAAAGTCTATCTGTGCAGTTTCCTACTGGTGGACAAGCTGAAAAAAGACCAACATCCATTTATGAAGGTCTTTCTTGTATCTGCTCAAATAGTCTGCCATAATGTTTAATTCCATTGCTATGTAGACAGCCTGAGGGAAGAGGTTGTACTGAATTATTAGAACCCAGATTAACATAGCAAATCTGCAGCTGTTGTTGATATTCCAGATGACAATGGGATTGTCTACCTGAAGTGGCCCTGGATTCCAGAGAAGATACCAAGCTTAAAAAACATAAATTAAGGCTATTATCGTAGAACTACCCAACTACTTAACTTTCACCCAAATTGCTACCACCCACAAACTGGTCTATCAACTAGAGAAAACCACTGCACTGCATCAACTTCTCTGTCCACACACTAGCACTTGAGTCCTCCACTCCTCAAACAAATCTCTTCTACACATCTCCAAATCCAACAATAGTGCTGGGGACTCCCTTTACTCCAACTATATTTCCAAAATCTGGAGCACTATCTCACAGCCCATCTTAACTACTGTTTATCTAACTCATGTCAAGTAACTACTCAAGGACTACCTGAGTGTTAACTGGCTATTCTCATGTTCCACCCTGGGCTAAATCTCCAACACCTAAAAATATGCTCATTCTTTCACCCCACTCCTCTCCACCCCTAATACCCTCCTTCACTTCTTACTTCCCCCAATATTACTATACATCCTACCTTTACCTTACTCTAGTTCCTTCACTCTATCTCCATATTTTATTTTCTTGACTCCTAGCCACACACAAGAGCTGATTTCAAATATTTTATTTTGTTACATAGATATGTATGTGATCTGCTCACCAATGTCAACTATTACACTCTCCAGGAATCTTAGGATTGTATTTTAGTTTATAAGTTGCTTCAGCTTCTCACTATGCAATTTCAAAATGTTCTCTATTCAGTCTAAATCTGTATATTTTTCTGTACATATATGATGTGTTTTTGTATTCAGTGTTAATTGCATATTGCTATGGAGCTTTTCTCCCCGGGCCTCCACTGAAAATGGGCACTGATGTCCAGTCAGACTATCCCGGTAATGAAATGTTAAATAAATAAAAATAAATAAATCTCTTTGGTATTTATGTGCCTCTTTTTGTCTTGTTTGGACCAAACTCCATGGACTTTGACACCTTTTAAACAGGCTTTCCATGCAAAAATTGAGGCATCTGTTGTCACCATCTGCTGGGGTTGGAATGTAAATAAGGACTCCTGGGTTGATTGTTACCTGCTTGATCCACCATGAAATTGCTTTCTTTATAGAATACAAAAGAAGAATTAGGAAGGACAGAGGATGGCAGTGATGGACATTTTTCATGTGAAGTCTGGCATGTGGGGTCATTAGAATTGTTGATGCCTTGTGTCCTAGGGCTCACAACATTTTTCTTGATATGGGTCACTTGAAGGTCTAGGAAGTAGGTCTTCAAAAACTGAGCTTTTGCAGAGGAAGAAATTCCATCACATGGAAGGTTTCCATAACACATCCTGGGAACACCAAAAAAAATGTTGTATCCAAGGTTTAACACCTTTAAGTTCAGAGTAAGAGTGGAGAAGTAGGGTTTCTTGTCTGAAAGAAGTCTGACTCAAGCAGTTGTCCAAGTAAGGCTAAATATGGAAGTTTTGAAGCTTGCAAAAGCTTTAACAGAAATTAAATATTTTTTGTGGAAACCCTTTTAACTATGCATAAGCCAGATGGCAAAAGAAGAAAACTGAAAATCATAACTTAAAGTACCAAATCTTTAAAAATATCTGCATTTTCTGTGGACAGATATATGCAAATAGGTATACTTTACTTACACTTCAGTAACTAAGAAAGATTGAGGAAAACTGAGAGGAAAGAAATTTTGTAGGGTTAACATCTTGAATTTTGGAACCCTTAGAAAAGTGTTTAACTTGGATTGCTATAAAATGGGTCTTCAATTTCCCTCTGTCCTTAGTACCAATAAGGTCTGCCATAGAAGCTATTCCTATCTGATTGGGTGGAACCGGTTTATGGTTCTTTGAAGACATAGATCTGAGATTATCAAAAATGTGAGATGTAATCTAGAGGAACTCTGGCGATTCTTCGTGTAATGTAGTGAGACTCCCACCGAAGGTTGCATCTGATTTCTATAATGTCCGAAATCCAAGAGTCTGATGTTATAAGCATTCAAAGGGAAAAAAAAGAATGTTTTCCTGCATTTTTGGAAGGAGAAGGACTGATGTTGAGGTGGGAAGGAGATGGTTAAAAAATTCAGTCAGACTTTTCTGTTTCTGTCAGTAAATGATCCTTTAGGACCTTTAAAACGTATTTTGGTTTGGCCTGACATTTCTTTTTTGGTAACTTTTGTCCTTTTGTTGTAAATCCCTTTGCAACTTATGAAGAAATATCCCTGAACTGGTGGGATAATTTCTCTGAAACATACGGATGGGGAAAGAAGGAAATTGTTAATCTATTACATAATCTTACTATTTTCCTGTAATTTCCTGAAAATACCAGTGAATGTTTTGCCAAAAAATTGTCTTTGTCAAGCACAGCATCCAGAAGTTTGATTTCACCATCATCTGCGAGAGATTGCAGCCTTAACCAAGCATATCTTCTATGAACTGAATCAGTAGCAGCTGCTCTAGCAGTGGCATCAGCAACATCATAGCCACATTTAGTAGAATCCCTTTCCACTTGACATGAAGAGCAGATAATGTCTTGGAAGGAGGTCTTAGTGCCAGAATCTGGAACATAAGAAACTGCTTGGGCCATAAAGTCCAGAATGGAAAGTAAGAATCTGTTCATGTGTGTTTCATAACTGATGGCTTAAAAGGACAAAATGTCTGATCAACATTTTACCATAACTGCCCATGGCCCTACTACCTTGCAATTAAGAAGAGCTTTGATAGAGGGCAACAGTTTAGATGGCTTGACAGATTCTAAAGAGATCACAGCTGGATCTGATGAAGTATTTTGTATGGAAACTTAGGAGTGTCCACCTGGCAGATGGTAGACAGAACTGACCAAACAAGGGCACACTTAAATTTCTTGTTGGCCCCAGTCAAATATTTGGCATAGTCCAGGGGTAGAAGTGGCTTGACTGGTAGACCCAGCGATGGATGTGGAGTACTCTGGACAGCTGTCAAATAGAAACATAGGTACAGAAACCATGCCCCCCACCCAAAAAATGTTTGGCTTCTTTGGTACAGGGGGTTGAGAGTCTGGAGACAAAGACACAGACATAAATCTAACATAAAAGTGCCCTCAAAGACTTCTAATACTGGAGGAATAACCAAAGGCTTAGTTACTTCCATCTTCAAAAAGGTCATAGTATTTTCGTGATAATCAGATAATTGCTTTCCTTATAGTCTAACCAGTTGGCTTATGGTCTTTGCATCTATTGCATAAGGTACAAGGTTTGATCCTGATCTCTGGCCAATGCCTGTGTGGAGTTTATATGTCTTCCCTGTGTATCTGCTGGATTCCTCCCACCTCCAAAAAACATACAAGGCACTTCCACCTTAAAATTACCCACAAATGGAGCTATGGGTAGCAGCACAGACTCTAGATGGTGCCTTTTGAGAAAAGTGTTATATAGATCAACAGTTTTGGGCATCAACTGTAGTGTACACTATCCTCTTGATAAGAAAACATGGACTACAGCCTGCATGCCAAGTTAGGGCTAGCCACTCAACTGGGTAAAAATTGGCAATAGCATTGAAATGTTTCCAGAAAATAAGTCTAGATATTTGCCTGTGATATGTGGGTTGAGGAAGCACCCTACTCTGACCAACACCAGGAACCCATGATAATGGAGGGTGAAATCTTTGTGCCCCACTGGCCAGTGTTTTCCTGCCATAAAGCTCAGCAGGCCTGGGTCAATAAACTATTGACAAACTGGTATCCAGCTGCCCAGCTTGACTTATCTGGTATCTGGGATAGTTCTGTTGAGGGAAAGATGGGTGTAAAATCAATCGTGTCAAACATGAACTGAGAACTGTTACAGTCAATATATGGTCAATGACAGGATGAAGCTTGAAAGTGGAGATCACAATGGTAAGCAGGAGGCTTCATATCCTCTATATCTAGGATCCAAAATCGAAGGGCAATGCAGTAAAGCCACTTGGCTTGGGATCCAGAGCCTACTACTCAGAGAGAGGACAGACTGAAAATGGTGTGGGAATTGTGGTGAGAATGGCTTCAGAAGACAATGACTGATGTCATCAGCATTAGTGTCTGAAGCATGGCAATCAGACTTCAGTGTAAGGACAGGGCATTACTCATAATCTCAAGACTATAGAACAGATAATCAGGGCATTATAGATAAGCTCACCAGCTTAAATATAAACCCCTATGTCACTAGATGGGTTGCAAACTGGCTCAAGGACAGAACCCACATGGTTAGAATTGCTGGAGCCATGTCAGACTCCAAACCAATTAGAAGTGGCATCCCACAAGGCTCAGTCCTGGGACCTCTCTTGTTCGGTATATATTTCTTGGAGGTACAGGCTAACACGGAAGGACTGTGGCTGACCAAGTTCGCAGATGACTGCAAACTGAGCGCCATAATTGACTCTCCAGCCGACACAAGCATCCTACAAAATGGGCTCATAGAAACAGACAACTGGTGTCACAGCCATGGCCTCAAGCTAAATGCCAAAAAGTGTACAGTCATCCCCTCTGGCAAAAACAAAGTGCCCACAAATTACCACATAGGTGGTAATCCATTAAGTACGGAAGAAGTAATTAGGGACCTGGGGACCCAAGTTGATAACAATCTCTCATTTGACAACCATGTGGCCAAAGTGGTTAGAAAAACATTTTATATAGCCCACCTAATCATGAAGGGATTCACATCTAGATCAGGGGAGGTCATCGTGCCTCTTTACTCATCCCTCATCAGGCCCATAATTCAGTACAATGCCCCTTTTGGGATGTACCTTACCAGACACCTGCAGCAACTGGAAAGACCCTAAAAGTACCTCACCAAGAGGATCAAAGGGCTCAAACAGATGCCATATGCTGCCCGGTTAAAGAAACTCCAGCTCTACTCAGTGACATACCGCCTGCTCAGAGGCGATCTGTGCCTGACATATAAAGCCACGTCCAACCCGGAATTAATGGACCTGCTGCACCTCAGAAAATCCAACTCCCATCGAGCTATGCACTCGAGAGACTTGAACCTCAGCACTGAAATAAATAGGACATGCTGAAGGGACAGATTCATAACCCAGAGGCTCCCTTCACTCTGGAATAAAATCCCAGTCCAGGTTAGGCAGAGTCCCTCATTGACTCTCTTCAAGAGGAATCTTGATGAGTGGATGGGAGATCATAGGTTTACCCCGGGTATCACTTCTGTGTCACTGTTAGACAGAGGCACAGTATACTAACCTCGAAAAAGGGCATAGTAAAATTCATTTAAAATGGGTGGCGAAAGCCAAACACACTCTGGCTAGGCTTATAAATGCCCTAGGTCAGATAGCCTAGTATGAACCTATGAACCTATGAGACAGACACGGAAATAAGGTACATAAGAAAATTTGATGGTGGAATGTAGAAGTCCAGGAAGTCATCAACAGAAAGAAGGAGTGCAGGAAATAAGTGGGAGATAAGAACGATAGACCAAGCTAAGAAAGAAAGAGATACAAAGAGGCTAAGAGAGAAGTTGCAATAGCAAAGAATAAGGCATCAGAGAAACTCTACCAGCTTTTGGAAAGTGACTCACTAGATAGCACAAATAAACTCTATCAGGTTGCAAATCAAAGGCAGAAAGATAAAGAAGATAGTCATCAGACACCCTTCATTAGGGATGCCAGCAACAACCTGCTTACCACTACCCAAAACATCAAAGGTAGATGGAAGGAGCACTTCCAACAGCTTCTAAATGAAGAAAGCCCCACAGAAACTGTATTGCCCCAGACACAGCCTGCAATTAAAGAAGAATAAGGGAGCCTACCCTAGATGAGGTGAGAACATCACCAAGGAAAATGACATCAGAAAAAGCAGCAGGCTCAGATGAGGTCACTGCAAATATGATCATGATATTGGGCGAGTTAGGGGAGATATGGCTCCAGAGGTTACTCTAGCAATATGGAGAGAAAGGCATATCCCAGATGACTGGATAAAAAGCATTCTAGTGCTAGTGTACAAGAGCAAAGGAGCCATTCACAATTGTGGGAAGTATAGAGGTATCAAACCCCTGATACACAGGATGAAAGTACAGAAGAGGGTGAAAGATAAATGAAAAAAGAATAGTAGAAAGCAAGATGAGAGATGACAAAGGGTGCAGCACAACTGACCCAATGTTTGTAGTGAGACATATAGCTGAATAGAAGCCAGAGAAGAGGAATGACTCCAAACTGGACATTCTTAGACTAGTAGAAAGCATTTGACATTGTCTGCTAGAAAGCTGATTTGGGTAGTCCTGTGATGGCTCACAGTCCCAGAAACAGTGGTAGAATTAGTGCATGCTATACATAAGGATGCAATGATACAAGTATGAATAGTATTTGGTCTCACAGGGGGTTCCAAGTGGTAGAGGGTATGCACCAAGGTTCAGCTATGAGCCCACTGCTGCTCACACAGGTGATGGATTACATTAGTAAACAGGTTGGAGAAACCAGATAAACAATGTCGTCATATGCAGACAATGTGACATTACAGATGGACTGTGAGCAATAACATCAGCAAATGAAAGGGGAATAGAATGCTAAGCTGAAGGGAAGTGGGATGAAACTGAGTACAGATAAGACAGCTGTAATGGCAGGCAATGGGAGAATCAGAAGAAGATGAGAATTGAGACAGGAAAGAAAATAGTGCAATAAGTTCACAGCTTCAAGTATGTGGGAGGGGTGGTTGAGAAGAAGAAAAGTCTGAACAAGTCATCAAGGGTAGCTATAACAGAAGAATGCCAAAGGAGCTAAAAAGTAAATTGTACAAAACAGTGGAGCACCCAGTACTACTGTATGGTACAGAGGATGGTTGAGGTGATGAAGATGAAGAGCCTGAGATGGTTGGTAGGATGCACACTGTGAGACAGATACAGAGATGATGACTTCAGTGCAGAAGCTCAACTAGCTCCGATTGCAGAGAATGTCAAAGAGAACAGATTGCAGTGGTTTGGGCACATGTATAGAAAAAGCAGAAGACAATCTAACAAAGGACATTTGGGACAGAAGAGAAGAGGGCAAGAGGACATGGCAACTTCCAAGACAATGTTGGATAGATTATGTGAGAGAAGCCCTGCAGCAATCAGGCATGACTGTCGAAGAAAGTAGGAGAGTGGCACTGAATTCAGAGACAGAGGCACCCTGGCCCTATGCAGAAAATTTGGAAAAAAGGGGGTTGGCGGTGATGATTTGTTTTTCTTCCAGTTTGAAATAATCTTATCTTACAGCTTGTGTTACCAAAGATAAGCTTTCCATGTGGGTATTATTAGACTGATTGCCATCTGGCTCTAGTTCAAAGCTCACAGGACAAGACATTTGAGATGCATAATCAATACTTCAGGCTCAGAGCCAGAAGAAAGGTTTTTCCCAGAGGAGTGCTCCCTTTTTCTCTTTTCTGGGGTAGAAGCAAATAGGGGAGGCAGAATATAAGACTGAAAAAAAAACATAATCCTGAGGAAAAATTAAAGTACTCCTCCTTAGGGTCTTTAAGAAAAGGAGATGGAGCAGCAGGAGGAAGATTTTTTATTTGTTTTTATATCCTGTTTTAGGGTACTCTAGAGAAATAGCTTGGTGTTATTTTTTGTGAAATATGTCATGGCAGAATATGTACAATTCTTCCATTTATATGTATAAAAGATGCACAGGGCTGTACAATAACATAAGTCAGTTTGGTTTGAATGACATTTATGAAATTGATTTCACTTTTTATTGTTTTTTTTTCAAATGGGGAGAGAAAACACAATACATTGTGACATGAAAAATATTTTAATCTTGTTTTGTTTCAGGAGCTGGCAGCCACTATGCACATTGTTATATTTATGTTTTTGGAAATTGTGAATTGTTTTGGCTTTTCTTTTTATTTTTGATATTTGTGTATTTTTCAATGTTTTACTCAGTTCTGATAAATGCATTTTGATGTATTGTGATATAGTAAGTTCACTTTGATGTTTTGCGTTGTCACTCATTTTAAATGTAATTGCATATATATTTATATATGAGTGTGCCTGTGAGTGTATATACATGCTTAGATGTGTATTGGTATAGATATACATATATGTGTGTGTGTGTGTGTGTGTGTGTGTGTGTGTGTGTGTGTGTGTGTGTGTGTGTGTGTGTGTGTGTGTGTGTCTCTATATACAGTGTGTGTGTGTGTGTGTGTGTGTGTGTGTGTGTGTGTGTGTGTGTGTGTGTGTGTGTGTGTGTGTGTATGTATATATATATATATATATATATATATATATATATATATATATATATATATCTATATAAAGTGTGCTTGTGTGTGTGTGTGTGTGTGTGTGTGTGTGTGTGTGTGTGTGTATGTATACATATATATATATATATATATATATATATATATATATATATATATATAAAACTGCTATCTGAGGACCACCACTTTTGCAGATATATACTTCTTTACCAATAAAATATGCAAGTGTGCATAAATATAATATTTATGCAAATTCATCTTTCATTGTCTGCTTTGTAGCATTGTGGACTAGCCTTTAATAGGCAAGTCAGCACACAGGTCTAGAATGATTGTTCAATCAAATAAAAAGTGTTCATTAGGAAGCATTGTGGAACACAGTTTCACATGCCTGGGCAGTATGCATGCTAGGAATGGCTTCTAATCCAAATGGGATTCTCAGTATCTGATAAAATGTGAGTTATTTTCCTGGGAGATAGGAAATTCTCCCCGGGGATCACTTCTGTGGCTCTGCTCGACAGGGGCACAGGAAAGTAATTTTCTTGGGTGGCAAAAGCCAGGGTACTGTTTGGCTAGGCTTATATATGCCCTAGGGCCAATAGCCTAGTACCTACCTATGAACCTATGAACCTATGAACCTATGAAATGTTATTAATATATGCACAGTGTTAATAATTATATTAATATCTTGCACCAGAAAGTGTTTATATCACATGAAAGCACACACAGTCCTGGAAAAAAACTTTGTCTTGATACTCAGTGTTTTAACTAGCACTATTTTGCAGATATTTACCTTTATTTGTCCATTAAATAAATCAATATGTATGCAAATCATTACTGTGTAACTATCTCAAAAATGGAGTGACATCTACAAAGCAGTTTTGTAGCAAGCTGCAGACTACATCAGCTTGACCAAAAGTCAAACTGATAGTTGAGGTCTATCTACTACAGAGAGATATTAACAGCTGTTCATGTAATTATATGCATATGATCTAATTACTTGTTTAATATAAAATCACCATTATTTACAGCTTAAATATTAATATCATAGTGAAGATGACTGTATGCTAAAGAGCCAAGCTAGAATAGTGTACTTAATTTTCTGTAACTTTTACAGTTTTCAAGGCATATGCATTTGTTTAGAGTAGGTTGCAAAATTGCAATTTCAAGAATTTAGTTCAGATGCAAGTTGTCAGTTCAGGAAATTTGCAGGTGTAGTGGTGTGAAGTTCCTCTCAGACTAGGCATTAATGATTAAGAGGTACACACTGCAGGAGACTGCTGCTAGACTGAATCCATTTGAAAAGTCCATTGAGTTTTATATGTTGGTGTTTTTGTAATGTTATGTTGGCAATGAATTTCAATTGTACAGTTTGGAAGGAAGCTACGGGGAAAGTACAGGCCAAAGAAATACTGATAGAAGAAAAGTCTGTAAGGCACATGACTCAACTATAGGTCACCTTTTTTAATTGAAATAGTCTGTTTGGATAGGCATATGTGCTTCAGATTTATTTCTGCAGTTACCATTGTGAAATGCCATGTCTTTCTTTTTACCTATTCACTGGTTAGAGCCAACTACCTACCACTATAATAATAACTGATTGATTACGTCTTCATTTTGTGGGTTGATAGGTTCTTAGGTAAGTACTAGGATAGCTGCTGTTGTGGGCCATTTTAAGGATAGCCAATTTCCCTTTTGGTGCTTGAATTAACCTATCCCATTTGGTGTAGAATTGGCCTTACCCATCCCTTGGTCAATAATTATATATTACCCCTAATGAGAATAACCGTGATCATACTATAGATAATTTGAGTGGATTCATGCATGTTATTCTACTTAGCGAATACTCTAATTGTTCCAGGGTCTTTGTTTTGACAAAATACAGAAATATCTGTGCACTATTGCTGGAGAAGGCTTCACAGTTTATAGCTGGATAGTTTGGATCACCTAAGAAAATTGCATTTTTTTAACAGTGAATGATTCTAGTTCCTGTAGATGGGTGTTGTGACATTCTTAGGTCATAGAGGGAGTTATATAGCTAGCTAATATATGGATCATATCCACCAAGGAAACAGATATTGGATCTCTTTGAATAACACCAAATTAAGTGAATTAAAGAAGCCAATTAATTACAAACTTAAGCTAATTAACGTTAAGGCACATTATCTAAAAGATTAAAGCAGCAGAAGTACTCATGGGCACTAAAATGATATTCCTGTTAAGAATGTTAAAATTAGACTTAGAGAGGACTATAGCATCCAGGTTAAAAATAAAATCCACTCATGGAACTACTCGTCAATAATAACCCATCAGATTTGACACCCTTCCCTTGTAGAAGAACGCAACCATGCATGTTTTTCTCTCCACACAATTATTCATGTTAGCAATGGAAATGTTAGTTATAGGACGAAGGACAGAGTTTAATTGCTGCATAGTACTTGAAGTGAGCAGTTACATCTGTATCCTTATAATGGTCTCTTCTTAGTGTGAGTGACTCCCCGAGCTTCAATGGATTTGTTAAGAATCATGCATTTGGGCAGAGTTCAGGTCTAGAATACCACCCTTCTAAGTCTTTAGTAGTCTCAATAAATAAGTAAGGAGAGTCAGCCTTTACTTCTGAAAGACTCCACTCCCTGAATATTTCATGATAAGGTAGATACTATCCTAATATAAATAATCCAGCTAAGTTATACTAGAGGAGGAGCCAGTTAACAGTTTTGGAGCCTTAGAAAACTAAATCTATCATATGGAGATATGCAACAATTAAAGCAATAATGGCACCAACTAATACACTTTTCATATTACGTATACCCTTATGTGCAGATTTCCTGTAGACTGAAAAAGTAAAAAGGCAATCACTAGATTTGTTTGAGGTTATAAGAGGACAAACTGTTGCAGAGAGCAGAGTGATAGCCAGAGTTTAGCCTAAATGTGTGCACTGGACATCTAATGTGATGCAGCTAACAAGTGTCTTACTTAATAAGAACCAGAAGTGGGGAGAAGGAGAAGCTGAGGTGGGCTGGGGATTTAGCCACTTATATAATATTTGATGAGTCACAAAGAAGAGGAAGAAATACGTTCTTTCACAATAAAATAAGCTATCTAACTAAGTTGTGAGCATTTGACATAGAAGATGGAGAAATCAATGAGACTAAGAGAGTACACATCTGTATAGAAGAATATCAATACAGTCTTGGGGACCAAAAAGGCATTTTGGGTGGATGGATAAAGAGGGGAAACTGTGTACATTAAATATTTGTTGAAGGAAGAATATGTGAGACTAGAAATCTGAAGGACCAACTATTGTGTTGCAGTAAGCTGGGGAATCATCAGCAGGCATTTTCAGTTGAGAACAGCTGTACACATAGTATAAGCAATTAGGTCAATAACCTAATAATGCGAGTCAAGGACAGTGAGCAAACATAACCTACTGATGAGCTGGGAATTTCTGGTTAAAGGCTTATAGTGCCTGCATATTTGAACTGTTTCTTACTGGAATTGGTACACCTTGTTTGCTGTAGCATAGACTAGATCCAGGCCTGCTGAATCTAGCTTTATTTGTATGCTTGTTTGCTTGTTATTTCCCTGAAACGCTAATTCCACCGAAAACGCGGCTTTTCAGCGTTTCTGTGGATCCCTAGTGACATCTGCATTGCTTACTGTACTTATTTCCTTGTTTCACTTGAAAGAAAGTTACTATTTGTCATTTTTGCATTTAAGTTACCTGTAACACATTACATTTAAGTTACCTGGCACTGGCTCACTAAAGCAATTATGTAAGTCAGCACTAAAAAATTAAAAGCACTACACCCTCACAAACTCCACTTGAGTACCTTGTTCCCCATTGGCCCTTTTTTTTTCAATTATAAAGGAATTCCCAATACAATTCTGCATGCCCAAAGGTCAGTTGTCAATCTCCTCTCCGGTCCAGCTGGTGAATCTGGGAATCTTGAGGCAATGTTACAACTGCCTCATGTACACAGACAACCCTCTCCTCCTCCCAACAAATTCCAACACATGTGAGAGATGCAACCATATAGCCAAACTGGAGGCTAAGCTCTCTCAACTCAGTACTGGCGAAACCTGTCAGGAGGAGAAGGAAACCACACTCACTACAATTCCAGTCTCACATAGACCTACCACGACAGCAAACCAAACACATAAACACACAAAAACATACTTGGAGGCTCTAAATAAAAATCTGCCTAAGCAGCAGAGACCTCTAAAGCAGACACCCAAGCAACCGCTACCCCAAAACAAAACACGTGCAACACATAGCTCACAAAGCCAGTGTGCCGAATAGTCACAGCCCTTAAGGCTAAACAACACACCTGATACACTTGAAATATGTGACTCTATCGTCAGGCACACTGACGTCCCGCTCACCAGGCTGAACAAGGAGAAGGTCACGGTGAGCTGCTTGTCGGGCGCTATGATCCGCCACATAACACAAGGACTCAGGTCACTCCAAGGCAAGTACAAATATGACTCAGTCATTGTCCATGCTGGTGTGAATGACCTGAGATGTACCTCCCTGGACTACATGAAAAGAAACATAGAGGAGCTCTCTGAGCATGTGGCCCAGGCCGGTATGACCCTGACCTTGAGTAGCATCTTACCCTCACCAATAATGATGCCACAATATGAAGACAAGATGATCAATTTCAACAATTGGCTTAAGTACTGGTGTCATTCAAAGGGGATCCAATGCCTGTCAGCCTGGGATGACATGCTCGACAAGCCACGATGCTTTGCTAGGGATGGCTTGCACCTGTCACCCCTGGGCTTTCGGATATTGGCAAAGGCTCTTGCTACCCCCATAGTGCCTTTTTTTAGGCAAGGCTCAAAAGACAAACCCACCTCCACAGGTATCACAAGGGATAAGAAACTAAGAGTAATGCTACTCAATGCCAGAAGTCTAAACCTCAAGATACATGCACTCGAAACTCTCGTTAGCACGGAGAACATCGATATCTATGCAGTAACAGAAACCTGGTTCAAGGCTCCCGAGAGCACCCCAGCACTACCAGATTATACCTCATACCATGCTTTTCGGCCCCAAAACTTGGACCGAACCAGAAAAGGAGGGGGAGTATCAATATTCGTCAAAGATACCCACACCTCCAGGTTGGTGGCACAGCACGAAGCATCAGAGACTATCCATGTGCAACTAACAGTGGGTAAAACTGCATTCCAGTTTATAGCCTGCTACAGACCAGCCTCCCAAACCCAGGAACCCCACTCGGCCTTCCTGAGAACACTGGAAAATATGAAGGTCTCTCCAAACACCATTATATTGGGCGACTTCAACTACCCATACATAGACTGGGAGCATTACTCTAGCTCCAACACCCTAGCTCAAAGGTTCCTAGAATTTATAAACTCAAATGCTATGGAACAACTTGTTACCACTCCCACAAGAGGGGAAAACATAGTGGACCTGATCATCACCAACATGGGGACTCTATGCTCCAGACCAGAAGTGTATCCCTCACTGGTAAGATCAGACCATAAACTAATCTCACTGGATATTCACATCCCGACCCCACCTCCTGCCCAGAAAACCACAGTGAAAAACTTCTCTAAAGCAAATTTCACACACCTCAAAACTGAGGTGGAATCCTTCAAAGCCCCAGAGCCTGTGGAAAATACGGCCCAGACCGCAGAATCCTTTATAAATGCATTCTATGAAGAGCTTCAGGAATGCATGGATCATGCAATCCCAAATAAAACCAAGACCCAGTCCTCTAAAGGCAGACGTCCTGTCTGGTGGACCCCAGCCATAAACAAACTATACAATAGAAGGAGGAAGCTACTACATGATAGAGCAAAATCCCAAAAAGGGAAGGCATCTCTGATCAGTGTTAGCAAAAAACTACGGGCACTCATAAAATCATCTAAGGCCAGCTTCGAGAGAAAAATTGCACAGGACACTAAGGATAATCACAAGGCTTTCTTTAGTTATGTTAGGAACCTGGGTGGGAATTCCCAGCTATGCTCAGAATTAGTCCACAATGACAAAAAATACACCGAACCCACAGACATTGCCAACATCCTAGCTGACAGGTTCAGTGCAAACTCCCCCCCCCACAAAAAGGGCAAATATCTATCCCAGCAGAGTGCTGCCCCCCTGACATCTCAGATGCTCAGGTAAGAGCCGCCCTCTCCAAAGCAAAAAAACACAACATCAAGGGGACCAGACGGTGTCCCGGGCTGCGTCCTACATGAACTCCAAGAAGAGCTAAACCCAAACATAAAACTACTGTTCAATCTCAGCCTTACCACAGGATATGTACCCAAAGAGTGGCGTACAGCAACAGTGGTCCCTCTCCACAAAGGTGGTGCCTCAACGGATCCTGGAAACTATCGCCCCATAAGCCTGACTAGCTTGGTCTGCAAAGCTATGGAAAGGATCATCATGGAACTCATAAAAAAAGATATTGGGGACCTACAGATACTGGATCCTACCCAGTTTGGCTTTGTTAAGGGCAGATCCTGCCTCTTAAACCTGGTCAATTTCTTTGAAACAGTCACCAAGGCCATTGACGAGGGGAAGGTGGTCCACACAGCCTACCTGGACCTCGCAAAAGCCTTTGATACAATACCCCACCCGGGCATTATAGATAAGCTCACCAGCTTAAATATAAACCCCTATGTCACTAGATGGGTTGAAAACTGGCTCAAGGACAGAACCCACATGGTTAGAATTGCTGGAGCCATGTCAGACTCCAAAGCAGTTACAAGTGGCGTCCCACAAGGCTCAGTCCTGGGACCTCTCCTGTTTGGTATATATTTCTCAGAGGTACAGGCAAACACGGAAGGACTGTGGCTGACCAAGTTCGCAGATGACTGCAAATTGGGCGCTATAATTGACTCTCTAGCCGACACAAGCATCCTCCAAAAGGGCCTCATAGAAACAGGCAACTGGTGCCAGAGCCATGGCCTCAAGCTAAACGCCAAAAAGTGTATAGTCATCCCCTTTGTCAAAAACAAAGTGCCCACAAATTACCATATAGGTGGTAATCCATTAAGTACGGAAGAAGTAATTAGGGACTTGGGGACCCAAGTTGATAGCAATCTCTCATTTGACAACCACGTGGCCAAAGTGGTTAGAAAAACATTTTATATAGCCCACCTAATCATGAAGGGATTCACATCTAGATCAGGGGAGGTCATCATGCCTCTTTACTCATCCCTCATCAGGCCCATAATTGACTACAATGCCCCTTTTGGGATGTACCTTACCAGACACCTGCAGCAACTGGAAAGACCCCAAAAGTACCTCACCAAGAGGATCAAAGGGCTCAAACAGATGCCATATGCTGCCCGGTTAAAGAAACTCCAGCTCTACTCAGTGGCATACCACCTGCTCAGAGGCGATCTGTGCCTGACGTATAAAGCCATGTCCAACCCGGAATTAATGGACATGCTGCACCTCATAAAATCCAAATCCCATCGAGCTACGCACTCGAGAGACTTGAACCTCAGCACTGAAATAAATAGGACATGCTGGAGGGACAGATTCATAACCCAGAGACTCCCTTCACTCTGGAATAAAATCCCAGTCCAGGTTAGGCAGAGTCCCTCATTGACTCTCTTCAAGAGGAATCTTGATGAGTGGATGGGGGATCGTAGGTTTACCCCGGGTATCACTTCTGTGTCACTGTTAAACAGAGGCACAGTATACTAACCTCGAAAAAGGGCATAGCAAAATTAATTTTAAAATGGGTGGCGAAAGCCAAACACACTCTAGCTAAGCTTATAAATGCCCTAGGGCAGTTAGCCTAGTATGAACCTATGAACTTATGAACCTATGAAAAAAGGAAGTGCACTTACAGGTGAGATTTACACCTTAGTGAGTCGGTCAGGTTGCATTAAAAAGATTACAAGTGACTTAAAAGAAACAAGGAAGGAATTCAATCTGGAGGAAAGGACACATAACAGAAAACTGATCATAGGATTATAGGATCATAGGAGATTACTAGGCTAATGGGCTTAGGGCCTTTAAAAGCCTAGCCAATTACAACTCCTGTTCCCAAGAATATCAAGGTATTAAGAGAAGCTAAGTCAACAACTACTGCCCCTGTCCAAGAGGAACATTCATGTTGTGGAAAAATAATGGAGAAGGTAATACTGGATAAGTTATTGTCAGAACTGGATAGGTTGGGACTTGAAACCATATATCAGCATGCATATGTTCAAAACAGATCTATTACCACCTGTAATATGATGTTCTATAATGATGTAATAACAGCTATGAATGAAAAATTGTGCTGTGCTGTGATGTGATTTATATAGATTTAACTACAGCATTTGACAGAGTCATACGCATAAAACTAATCAATAAAGTAGCACAACTAGGTATTGATGTACTCTTGATAAGATGGATAGCTGCATGGCGTACAAAT
Source organism: Protopterus annectens (assembly GCF_019279795.1). NCBI lineage: Eukaryota > Metazoa > Chordata > Ceratodontiformes > Protopteridae > Protopterus > Protopterus annectens. The sequence goes on along the minus strand of NC_056726.1, from coordinate 776,208,041 downwards.
AGGACATGGCAAGTATCATACAGCAATTGGACAGGGGAAGTCCTTGGTTACAGTTAGGGTGTCCCACAGAGCTCTGTCCTAGGCCATTACTTGTTTAGATTGTATCTTTCTGACCTAACTTTTTCATCTGAGGTATTCTACAGTCTATATGCAGATGACATGAAATTGAGTAAACAGATTACATGTGTTACAGATAAGGCATGTCTGCAAAATAACTTCACTAAATTAACCATTTGAGCACATGAGAATAAAATGCTGATAAATACATCAAAAACTAAACATATGAGATTTGGTAGCATAAATTAAAAGGTGAATATCTAATACAGCACACAGTGATTGAAACAGTAGACTCATTTAAGGACCTGGCTATATGGGTACATTCAGCTATGAGTTTTTCTAATCATATAAATCAATTGATTAATGATATTTATAGAACTATAGGTTGTATAAAAAGATTTATAAAGTCTAGGAAATCAAAAATAATGAAGTCATTGTTTGTTAGTTACATTAGACCCAAACTTGAGTATGGAGTAGCAGTACGCAAACCCTATAAGAAAACAAGCATGAATAAACTGGAAAGAGTACAACAGAAATATACCAAGGGTATCCATGGATGTGAAAACTGAAGTTATTATGAAAGACTAAAATATCTGAACTTATACAGGGTCTCTTACAGATATGTAAGAGATTTTATTCAGGTATATAGGGCATTTAGTGACAACTACCTCTGGGAATGTTTGGGGTTAACAACAATTACTTGAGAATCATCAGACAATGTATGTAGAAGATTCTATAGGAATGAGACTTGTACTAGTTGGTTCTCTGACAGAGTAGCTGATGCATGGAAGAGACTACTAAATTACATTAAAGCAAGTACTAGTTTAGATATTTTTATGAACAGCCTGGATACTTATTATGAGAAAAAGTGTTTGGTATATTGACAAGCTAGAAGGGCATTAATGCCCATGCTTGAAATATTTGTATGTATGTATCCTAAGGGTTGACAGAAAGGATAAAAGAGGCGGGGAAGTAGTCATTATATTCAAAAAGAATCTCATACTTCATCCACTAAATCAAACACATCCTATTTTTGATAATGCTGAGATACTACTGACAAAGTTTCAGATAAACCCAAACAAACACCCAGTCATAATAGCCATCTATATTCCACCAGGAAATAACCCTGCTACCATAGAACATATTCTACACTGGATTTATTTGTGTATTTTTATTTATTTACATTTGTTTAAAATTATTATTATTATTTCAAAATCAGTTATTCATGAAACCATCATCATGGGTGACTTCAACACAGACTGGACATCATGTAACTCCCTGACTCCAAACACCTATATTAATCTCTATGGATTCACACAAATTATTCCTATTTCTACCAGAACAGACAATCAAGGAGGCAGTCCATCTTACACTGGACACTAACTAACAAACCCTCTCAGTACCAATACTGTAGCTTTCTCCCTGACAGCCTCAGTGATCATATACCAACCTACTTACTCAGGAAATGCATAAGTCCACTCAAATATACTTATTTTTGACATCCGAAATACAAAAAAATTATTTTAACCTCCAAATATTGATATCAACAATCAAACAATGTAATCGGACCCCTCTTAAGATTATGCCTCTGGATTTAGCAGTAAAATACTTCAATGACACATTCCTCAAAATACTTAATACGATCTCACCACCTAGGACAATCTGTATTAAAGCAAATTACACTTCCTGGCTAACCAAAGAAACAAAAACCCTCCTTAAACTAAGAGACAAAGCATGGGACCTATGGTACACCACAATCAAAATGTCTAGCCTGCCAAAAACTTAGAAACAAGGCAAAAAGCCAAATCAAACAAGACAAAAAAACTACTATACCAATATAAAACAAAAATATGTAGAAAATCCACAAAATGTTTGTACAGCAGTAAAACAGATACCCCAACCCAGACAAATATCTACCTCACCTCTTACCACACCAAATAACACAGAGGCCATTGCAGAATAATGCAACAAAAATTTTAATGATAACATTCTATCGCTCATCAGAACAGTTTCCCTACTCAATCAGTTACATTTGGTTTGTGTTTTCTGTCAATAAAGTCTCCTTCGTTATTTATGGTGTTGCCTCAGAAACTTTTTATTGGATTGGAGCATCCTAAAACTACTAAAAAAGCTAAAACCAACAACAATAGCAGCTGATAAGCCTGCCAGCTGACTTTCTCAAGATAGCTGCTGAAGCAATTGCTTACCCTGTCTCAGTACTCATCAGTCGGTCCCTCTCCAAACAATACACCCCCCAGATTTGGAAAATATCATATATAATTCCCATACACAAAGGCAGAACCTCAAAAGAACTGTCTAATTACAGTTCCCTCCCCTATCCAAAATATTAGAAAGATGTATCCACTCACAACTTCTCCCATATCTCTCAACCAAAAGACTACTAGCTAATTCACAACATGGATTTAGGCCTACCCATAGTACCATTGCTGCCCTCCTGAGTTTTACCAATACTATTAACCAATACCAAAATTAAGATAAAATAGTTTCATCAGTCTTTTTTGATATGTCAAAGGCTTTCAACACAGTATCTCATCCCAAGTTGCTGTCTGCTCTAAATAACCTACATCTCAGCCCCTCTGCCACCACCTGTTTCCAAAGCTACTTAACTAGGCATCAGCAAACCGTGAAATGGTTACAAGATCTCTCCCCTTTACTTCCAGTCTCATTAAAAGTCCCGCAAGGTTCAATGCTTGGTCCCCTTCTTTTCAGTATATTCACTAATGATCTTAGTTCAACCACCCCTTAGCCTCTCTCAGCCAATATGCAGACGACTCAACACTTATATGTGCTGCCCCTAACATTCAGCAGCTACACAACACACAAGAACCTTTCATTGCAATTTAAAGATGGCTCTGTAACTCACAGCTTATACTAAACCCCAGAAAAAACAAATGTATGATCTTCCAAACCACCAGAGCCTCAGATCCCCCTCCAACATTCTGTATCACTGCCGCCGAAAACACAACCATTACACCTGAACCCCAAACAAAACTACTTGGAGTGGTAACTGACAACAATATCAGATTTGACCAACATATCTCACCAACAATTAAGAAAGTTCATAAAAAGTTGGGATCCCTGTACAGACAATTCCTAACTAATAGTACTAGGATAGCTATTGCTAGAACCCACCTCTTATCCACACTCTTGTATGCCTCCCCTATACTTATTAACCTTAGGAAAATAGACCTTGAAAACCTTGAAACATGTTATAACAAGATAACAAAGTTTGCCACAAACTCAACACACAGATCACACCATTGTCTTGCCCTAAATGAACTCTCTTGTTTAGAACTACCCCACATACTGTCATATAATCAGTTAATAATGGCACATAAAATACTTCACCAGCCTGAAAAAACACCAGCCATTCAGAACCTAATAGTCCCTTACTCCAATAATCGAATACTTAGATCCTCCTACAAATCTTTACCAAAAGTATCCATGTCTACAAATACTGCAGGCGACTCTCTTTACTCCAGTCATGTAGCAAACACCTGAAACACACTTCTAGACACTATTAGATCCATAACAAATATTTTTCACTTTAAAAAAATTACTCGGAAATCATTTCTCAAACGCATGCCTCTGTTCATGCCACAGACCAGGATAACTTTGCAATATTTATAATACCCCTTCTGCCACTATAAAAACAACACATCAAATTATCCATGATTTGAGTTACACAAGTTGTTCTTCAATCCAAATTCCTAGCAATATCCCAACTTTTTTGCTCTTTGTTCATTACCAACAACGTCATTGTGTCTTCTTATTGTATTTCAGTCACTGTATAATCTAGTTATACTAATCAATGTTATGATGTTTAACAAACAATGTTCATGATGTCTTTTTACTGTGTATTTTAAATATAAGAAGCTAGTTACACCAGAAATGTATGTATGTATTATTATTATTGACTTTTGTTTGCATGGAGCTTTTCTCCCCGGGCCTCCGCTGAAAATGGGTTCCTACCCAGTCGAACTTTCCCGGTAAACAAACGTAAAATAAATAAACTCCCAAGGTAAGTTTGCAGTTTAACCAAAAGTCCAAAAAGAAATCCAGCACAAGGGTAAGATGAAAATTCTTAGAAGTTTATTGTGGCAAACCCCATAAATATAATATCTACAGCAAACTGGTTTCGGCTGAAAATTCAAGCCTTCTTCAGTGCAACAAAATGTATTCATTAGAGCAAACCCTGATTACTGCTTATATATACACAGATTAGCCAGAAAGGCTTAATAGCTTAATTGGAGTGATTCATCAGTTAGTCAGTTAATCTAAACCATAAATTAGCTTAACTCATTCAGGCCTGGTTTAAATAGAGCACCTAGCCTGATTATCCAAGAAGATTCTTAGTTGTTTAATATATTGTGCAATCCAGCTTTGGATGTCCTATTCATTTGTATTTTGTCTATGATAGTAAAGGTGAATGTAACAGTTTTATTTGTTAAAGTGTGTTTGTAAAGGGCATTAGAGATCCTTTTGTTTCTAATTTCACTTAAATGCTCACTAATTCAGTGTCTGAAAGGTCTGGACATTTGTCCAACATAAAATGAGGAACAGAAGCAGGTGGCCAAATAGATAATCCAATCACTGCTGCAATTACCAAAACATCTTATTTGGTAAATCTTAGATGTGTTACAGCTAGTAAATTCCTTGGTTTGAAGTATGTGTGAATAAGCACTACAATGACCGCACGGAACACATCCTAATAATGTATCATCAAACAGAGTTTTCTGTAAGGTGATAGGTGGATTGTAATGTTTATAATGAGTTAAGTGTGAATTAAGAGTTCTACCTCTACGGTAAGAAAATAAACACCTGGGATTAAGTAATCCATTCAGTTGGTCATGGGCAAGCAAAATGTCCCAATGATTATTAATAATGTTTATAAACCTGTAGGTGTTAGCCCCAAAGGTAGTAACTAACCTGATGGGTTGTGAATTCTGTGTGGTAACCTGAGTAGTTCTGTCTTTGTATTCTTAAAGTTGAGAGCTATCTAGTTGATTCACTTGAGTTATTGTTCGAGAAATGCAGTCCTCATGATATCCTCTGGTAAGCAGCCTATTAGTTAGCTCCTGTTGACAGGCTTGGAGAGTTTGTTCAGAGGAATATATACGTTTAATGCATAGATATTGTGATTTTGGAATGTTGTTGATGATGTGGCGAGGGTGAAAACTAGAGGCATGTAATAGAGTATTGTATTCTGGAAATTTCCTATGTACCCGTGTCTCTAAAGTGTGATCTTCCTGTCTATTTATGGTAACATCCAAAAATGTAATTTGATGGTACTCAATGTGTAATGTAAACTGAATATCCCATTTGTTCTCGTTAAGTTATCAAATTAATTCATGCACATATAGCTGGTCCCCCCGCCACAACATCCAACAGTCATCCAAATATCGTCTCCAGATATCTAGCTGTTCAAGAAAAAGATTATGACAGTCATCATATATTAGCTGTTCCTCCAAAAAACCCATAAACAAATCAGCATAAATAGGTGCAAAAGATGCTCCAATTGCTGTGCCACAAACCTGCCAGTATGATTTACCATGGAAATAAAAAAACATTTTTTGTCAGCACATGTTCAGTTAAAGATATAAGGAGTGTGTTGAACCCAGGAGTGTATAGTTGTGATTTTTCAAGCCAATATTGAATGGCCTGTAATCCGTCCTGGTGTGGTATATTAGTATATAGAGAAGTGACATCAAGTGTACATAAATACCAGTCTGGTTCCAATTGTGCATCCTGAATGATGTTAAGAAATTGTGTAGTAGCTTTTATCCTAGACCTAACCATAGATAATAAAGGTTGCAGGTATTCAGTGAGGAAGGCAGATAAAGGTTCAGTTAAGGATCCCTCCCTGACACAATAGGTCATCCCGGAGGACAGGTGGAATGTTTGTGTATCTTTGGAAGTAAGTATAAATATTGGGGTATGGGATCTGACACCTTAAGTTGTCTGCAGGTCTTCTGATTAATTATGCCTTCTTCTGTGGCTAGGTTTAGAAAGGAGTCTATTTCTTTTATAAAATTAGGAGTTGGATCCACAACCATATGTACGTAAAAGCGGGGATCGGACAGTTGTTTTTCAGCCTCCGCCTGGTACATGTCCCAATCCATCACCACAATGTCACCCCCCTTGTCAGCTGATAAAATAACTATATCATGATTGGAACTAAGGTCCTGTAGGGCTTGCTGTTCCGCTTTGGTTAAATTATGTCTGATCACCTGATATTCATGAGAAAAATGTAAATCTTTGAGGGCACATTCCTTGAAAATAGCAACAGGCTTGTCCATGGGGGGGTGAAAATTGGATTTCCCAAATTGGAACCCAGTAGATCTTTGAGTATTAGTAGTATCTGAAAAAAAATATTTTCAAATTAAGTAGTCTAAAGTAGTAGTTCAATTTGTTAACCAAAACATGTTCAGGCACCACAAAAGTCGGTACAAAGTTTAAACCCTTGTTCAATACTTTAATTTGTACATCAGACAGTTGGTGTGAAGAAATATTATGTACATTGTTTAATGTGATACAATCTTCTCTAGTAATTGTTGAATGTTGTGTGTTATTTTGCCTAAAGGGTCTGTATGAGGTTTTCTTTTAGCTACTGGAGATTCTTGGGTGGAAAGGGAGTCTAAATCAGTAGCAGAGGATGAATCCTCCTCAGACGTGCCACTATATGTCTGTACTGTTTTTCTGAGTATTGATCTTGGTCTCTTTTTTCTATTAGTTGTTTTGAAACCCGAGTCAGAAAAACGTACACTTTTTTGTGTAACAAAGGGTTTCCCCTTTTCATAATCTATAGTGTCCCTTTGGAATTTCTGGGTTTCCTTTTTAACAAGCTGTTCCTCTAATGTTGATAAATCTCTAGCCAAATTGGTTAGATAGCTGCTAAAAAAGCTTTCTGACTCATATACCTTAGCCTCTTGACAACTGACAGTGACCTCCCCTATATATTTTTCTATCATTCTTTCATAATAAGCAATCAAGATATCCACGAAAAACATGGATGCTTTATGTTGTGCTTGGGCCCATTCTTGAGAAAGTTGGTCATCAATCTGACCCACCAGAAGTTGAATCCTGACTTGTAAACCTTGTGGTGTAATATCCTTAAGCTTATAAGCTTTAAATACTTTCAGGTGCCAAATGTTGGCCCTGAGTGTCCTCATGTTTTTAGTCAACATTTGAAATAGTAACCCACAAAGGTATTTGGGGTCTTCTTTTTCAAGGGTAGAATTGGTAGAATTGGATGGTTGAAAACCAAAAACCTCTAAATTATCTCTATCAGCTGATAGGCCTTGCAATATCCTCGTGAGATCCATAATGTCAAACAGAACAGGATATATCAATAATTTAAATACTGTTGTTGAGCCAACAGATATAAGTAAGTAATCAAATAAATGAATAACCTTCAAAGTAAATAGGTCATGTATATTGACTTAAACCAGAATGTCCACTCAACAGAACTCTGATAATGAGCAAAACATGATGCAAGAAAATTTTAATAAAAATTCACCAAGTGTTACCCCCAACAGCCCTTAAGTTGGGAAAAAAGAACAAATAACCCAAGCACCTTCAAGGTCTATAGAACCCAAGTTAAACCTATTAATAATGAAAATCAACTGTGGCTAACCTACATCTCAGCCATCTATCATTTATATATTCAATAAGGCCCACTATTCATGGTAACAAGCAAATTGTTATTTTATATGTTTAAATAAAGGGTGACCGACTTCGTCTCTGCCACCTCGCCTAGACATGAAAATTCTTGTCCATTATTCATTAGAATACGTTAATTGTCTATGTCAGAACAGCATTCAACATGAGTTCCTGTAGAACTGGATATAGCTTCAATCCTGGGTTCATAGACCACATAACAATTATGAGCAAATCTCATAAAGAGTCAAAAACGGGGAGTTGAGGCCAACAATCAGTAAAATTTCAATGCAAAATGAAAATATCATACCAATTCCGAAAATAAAGATCATGTAGAGTTTATGTTCAGACCATAAAGAAGTATATATTAACAGTTAGTAAAATTAGTGTGGACTAACGATATCCAATTGTATTTATACACTATGAAAACCTCACTCGAGTATACAAGGACTAACACAGAATAAGTAATTCCAAAGCATTGGCAACTGAACAGCTTCATAATATAAAGCCATTTAGCTATGAAAGATATGATTGGATTGAAAAAGACATATATAAAAAAACACAGATCCAATATATAATATATAATTGGTTCCAATAGCTTAATTATTAAGATTTATCCAGTTTGTTCCCAAAACAAAAATTGTAACCATCTATCTATGGATTAATATGTTCAATATAACAAAACAACCATGAATGAAAAGAATTATATGGAAAGAGAGAGTCCTATATTGAGAGTTAACTTAGTTTTTCATCAAATGTTAAGAAGAGCCAGAAGCACAATTAAAGTCCAACTAATCCGTAAGGGAGATAGAATCAACCTCACTTTATAGCCAAATTTGTATCACAGAAAAGTTAAAAGGTCAATATTTAGAACGCCAAAACAGCAAATACTTAAGCCCAGATAATCCCGAATGTTAAGTCCAAGATAATTCGTAATGTCCAAACACGATCGTCTTGGCTGCTATCAATTCAAAAATTGTAGATAAATGTCCGGTTTCCGTTTTATCAGTTTGTAGATAGAAATGGCGTCCCACTGTGTAACCAAAGATCCAGTAATCGCCCACTATTCTGTTAAAGAAGACCTCGTACAAAATAATGTCCCATAAAATTCAACATATTCAAAAAAGTAGTAAGGTTAACCGTGCTTTGGTGCCGAGCTTGTCTACCCAGTTAGTGAAACAGAAACCAACAGTTGAGATGCCAAAGCGCCAAATAGAAGGCCCAGTCAATCGCACTTAATAAGTAATGTGTAGCAGTGATGAGTAGCCCAAATTAATAGTCTCACCTGCAAAAAGTTCCTGATATAGATCCAATCTGTAGAACCCCAAATCCAAATAGCGAACTTATTTCCAAATGACTGTAATAAAGACTGAGACTAACCGCTCTTAAAAACATAAGCCAGCAAAATAAGACAAGCTCGGATCATGATAAACAATATATTTGCAAAAAAAAAAACTGCTGATAGTTAAAAAATGATCATTTGTTGTTAAATAAATTCCACAAACACAAAAAAATGGTTGAAAAACTGAAAGTCACCACTCCAATCTAGAAAAAGCAGAAGGGTTGGAGAACCACTGATTTCTAAGGTGTCCTTCCCAAGCATCTCCAGCGTATGAACAGAATACCAGCAGACTAAACCAAAGATGCGCAGAGTAGACTAAGTGCAAACCATTGTAACCAAAAGTCCAAAAAGAAATCCAGCAGAAGGGAAAGATGAAAATTCTTAGAAGTTTATTGTGGCAAACCCCATAAATATAATATCTACAGCAAACCGGTTTCAGCAGAAAAATTCATGCCTTCTTCAGTGCAACAAAATGTATTCATTAGAGCAAACCCTGATTACTGCTTATATACACACAGATTAGCCAGAAAGGCATAATAGCTTAATTGGAGTGATTCATAAGTTAGTCAGTTAATCCAAACCATAAATTAGCTTAACTCACTCAGGCCTGGTTTAAATAGAGCACCTAACCTGATTATCCAAGAAGATTCTTTGTTGTTTAATATATTGTGCCACCCAGCTTTGGGTGTCCTATTCATTTGTATTTTGGCTATGATAGTAAAGGTGAATTTAGCAGTTTTATGTGTTAAAGTGTGTTTGTAAAGGGTGTTAGAAATCCTTTTGTTTCTAATTTCACTTAAATGCTCACTAATTAGGTGTCTGAAAGGTCTGGACATTTGTCCAACATAAAATGAGGAACAGAAGCAGGTGGCCAAATAGATAATCCAGTCACTGCTGCAATTACCAAAACATCTTATTTGGTAAATCTTGGATGTGTTACAGCTAGCAAATTCCTTGGTTTGAAGTATGTGTGAACAAGCACTACAATGACCGCACGGAACACATCCTAATAATGTATCACCAAATAGAGTTTTCTGTAAGGTGATAGGTGGATTGTAACGTTTAAAATGAGTTAAGTGTGAATTAATAGTTCTACCTCTACAGTAAGAAAATAAACACCTGGGATTAAGTAATCCATTCAGTTGGTCATGGGCAAGCAAAATGTCCCAATGATTATTAATAATGTTTTTAAACCTGTAGGTGTTAGCCCCAAAAGTAGTAACTAACCTGATGGGTTGTGAATTCTGTGTGGTAACCTGAGTAGTTCTGTCTTTGTATTCTAAAAGTTGAGATCTATCTAGTTGATTCACCTGAGTTATTGTTCGAGAAATGTAGTTTCCCATCCAATCATCCAAATTACACTTAAATAGGGTCAGAGATGGGTTCTGCCTCACCTGAATTGGAAGTTTGTTCCAGAGGAGAGATAACCTCTATGAGACATATCTGTCTCTCCAGCAAGTCCTGTCGATGTCACATACTAGAGCAAGTGTATGTTATATTATTTGATTTATGAATGTGCAGCATTTCAATTAGAGCAGGATCTGAGATTGCCTTATATGCAAAGCAGAGATCACTTCCGAGTAGTCTAAGACACAGAGTATAGTGACAGTGATTTCAGTCTGTCAACATAAGACATATGCAGAAGACCCTGAATTTTCTTTGTAAGGAACCTTTGAGGTCTTTCCAGTTGCTGCAGCTGCCTGGTAAGGTACATAGCAAAGGTGGCACTGTACTTTATTATTGGTCTGATGAGTGTGGAGTACATGAGGGTTATAACCTCTTTTGTTCTGGATGCAATGCCCTTACTTATGAGGTGAGTGATAAAGAAAGCCTTTCTTACCACTGTGGAGACATGGTGGTCAAAGGAAAGGTTGCTCTCAACCTGTGCGCTCAAATCTCTCACCACTGAATGCATGCTTAGGGTGTTGTTATTAATGTGGTAATCTGCAGGGACGTTGCCCTTGCCGAAGGGAATAATAATGTATTTTCCTGGATTGAGTTTTAACCCATGACTTTGGCACCAGTCATTTGTCTCTGTAAGTCCCTCTTGTATGATGTTGACATCATCTGGAGACTCGAAGACTGCACCCAGTTTGTAATCATCAGCAGACTTTGTCAGCCATAGCCCTTTTGTTTTAGCCTGTACATCCAAGAAGTAGATTCCAAACAATAGGAGCCCCAGCACAGATCCCCGTGGCACACCACTGGTTACGGGTCTGCTGGTGGAGGCAGAATCACCTATCTAGACTGTGTACATTCTATCAGGGAGCCAGTTTGCAACCCACCTGACAATATATGGGTTGATCTCCAACTGGGTGAATTTATCAATGATGCCTGAGTGGGGGCCTTGCCAGGTCCAAGTAGGCTATATGCATGGATTTGCCTTCATCCAATGCTTTGATGACTGTCTCAAAGAAGTCCACCAAGTTCAAGAGGCAGGATCTCCCTTTAACAAGCCACATTGGGTATAATCGAGCGTTTGGAGGTCTCCTATATCTGTGTTGATAAGGTCCATGATTATTCTTTCCATAGCCTTGCAGATTAAGCTGGTCAGGCTTATGGGTCTATAGTTCCCAGGGTCTGTGAAGGCATCTCCTTTATGTAATGGGAAGAGGGTTGCTGTTTTCCATTCAGCAGGTACAAAACCAGTGCTTAGACTGTGGTTAAAAAGAGTACACAGCAGTGCAGCTAATTCCTCTTTTAATTCATTTAGAATGCAGCCTGGAATATTATCAGGTCCCATAGAGGCTGTGTTTATGGCTTTGGAGAGAGTGTTTATGACCTGCTGCTTTGAGATACTAGGTGGAGAGCAGGTGGTAGGGATGCTTTGGGGGATATATAGCATGGACAAAGGGGGAGAAGTTTTCACTGAACCTGTCAGTTAGCAGGTTGGCTATTTCTGTGGATTCAGTATACGTGGTGCCATTAGCAACCAGTTCTGCACAGATCTGGGTTTTTCCTTTAACGTTTCTGATGTAGCTAAAAAAGGCTTTATGGATATCCTTAGTGACAGAGGCTAATTTGGATTCATAGTAAGCTTTAGAATGCCTTACAAGGTGTCTTATTTGCTTGTTTAAACTGATTTGGGAATGCGACCAATTCAGAAACCATTCCTTCCTGCTCTTGGACAGTAATTTCTTTCTCTTGTTGTATAACCTGTTAATGGCGGATGTCCACCAGGCAGGCTTGTTCTTTCTTGAGGATCTTGTTTTGATCCTATCAGGTACAGCTGAGTCAATATATTTGTATAGATGCTTATACAAGGCACGGCTGTAAATCCCAGTATAGGTATCCGTGCCATCAGTGAGGGCAGGGGCTATGAAGCTATTAATGCTGTCATGTATTCGGTTGTAATTGGCTTTGGAGAAGTTTTTTAGTCTAGTTGCTGCTAATGAGGTGGGGGAGGGGTTCAGATGTTATTTTTACTTCTAATGAGACTGACTTATGATCAGACCACACTAGGGAGGGCCACACCCATGGAGTGGTGCAATGATCATGTTTGGGCCCCTTGTGGGGGTGTCAACCAAATGGTCCAGGGCACTGGAGTTGATGAAGTCTAAGAACCTTTGGGCAAGAGTGTTTGTACACTTATAATTTACCCAATCTATAGATGGGTAGTTAAAGTCACCTAAAATCAGGGTGTTTGGTTGTATCTTGAGCGATTCAAATAGATCCAAGTATGCTATGTGGGTATCCTGGTTCATGGAGTGATCCCTATATCTGGAAATAGCTTGGAGAATGGTCTTATCTACAACCAACTGAACCTCGATTAGTTTAACCAATCTAGAGGTGTATTTATCTTTGATGAATATTGATACTCCACCTCTTTTAATTCTTCTAATTCTTACTTTTAGTTTGTGGTCTGAATGTGTGGAAGGCATTATAACCTGGTATGGCCGGGGTGCTTTCCTCAGCCTTAAACCAAGTCTCTGTGACTGCACAGATGTCACCATCTTCTAAGGTTAGAGTTTCTTCCATTGAGTGCAATTTTAGGTTTTGATGCCTAGTGTTTAGCAGCATAACCTTGAGGTCGCTTTTTGAAGATATTTTTAAACTGGGGATTTTTGTTGTTGTGACATTACCTAAAAAAGGCACTATGGGAAGGCAAGAGCCTTAGCCAGTAACAGAAACCCCAAAGGTGACAGTTGACCATCCCTGCCAAAGCAGTGTGGTCTATCTTATCTACCATGTCATCCCAGGCTGACAGGTACTGAATCCCCTTAGAATGACACCAGAAACTAAGCCAATTGTTGAAGTAAATATTTTTTTTATTTATACTGTGGTATTATTCTAGGTGAGGGTAGTATGCTGCTCAAGGCTAGGGACATACCTGCCTGAGACACATATTCAGAGAACTCAGTCATGTCTCTCTTCATATAGTCCAGTGAGGTACTTCTCAAGTCATTCACACCAACATGAGCTATGATGTAGTCATAACAGTACTTGTTGTGGAGAGACTTGAGCGTGTGTGGGATCTGGCGGATACTGGCACCTGACAGACAGCTGACTGTAAACTTCTTCTTGTCCAGCCTGGTGAGTGGGACATCTGTATGTCTCACTATAGAGTCACCTATGACCAAAAAATTTGGTTTAGATGTCCTTTACCTTAGGGGTTTGTTTGGTGAGACACTTGTGCTTCTGGTTTTATGAGTATTGAGTTCTGTAGGTACTAAATTAGGTGTAGCATGTTTGTGTTTCGGAAATTTCTGTCGTTTAGGTAAATTTCTAGTGAATACCTCCTTTGATGATGGTTTATGTGTTGAGAACATGGTTCGTGCAGGAAGTGTAGTATGTAGTTTGACAAGTTATTCAGTGTCACTGTTCTATGAGAGAGCAAAGATTCCAAATTCTTAGTGTAGATGATTCTCTTACAAATTGAGCTCGAGTGATTTAGGAGTAGAGAGTTGTCAGTGGACATGACCCTGGAAACTACAGATCCATAATTCTCACTAGTCTTATATGTAAAGCCATGGAAAGAATTACCATGGAAATGATCAACAGAGATATAGCAAACTTCCAGACACTGGAACCAACCCAGTTTGGTTTTATCAGGGGAAGATCATGCTTACTCAGCCTGTTGGACTTCTTTGAGAAGGTAGCCAAAGCAATGGATGAGGGAAAAATAGTTCACACTGCCTACCTTGACCTGGCCAAGGCATTTGACACAATACCCCACTTGGGCATTGTTGACAAACTCAAGAGGTTAGGTACAAACTCATATGTCACCCGGTGTATTGCCAACTGTCTCACAGACAGGACCCAGGAAGTTAGAATTGGGGAGTTCACCTCTAGTCACAAGTAGAGTCCCTCTGGGATCAGTCCTTGGACCACTCCTTATTGGCATTTACTTCTTAGAAGTCAAGACTAATGTCAGTGATCTCTGGCTGACTACATCTGCAGATGACTACAAACTAGGAGCTGTCATTGAATCCTACAATGACACAAATGTTCTCCAGACAAACCAGAGCCATGGACTAAAACTGAATGCCAAGAAATGCATAATAGTATCTTTTGAGAAGTCATCCACCCCTAGTAACTATCATATTCACAACACAGAACACACCCAGTAGTCAGGGGCTTAGGGACACACATAGACAGTAACCTAGCCTTTAACCATCACGTGTCTACAGTAGTAAGGAAATCATTCTATGTTGCACAACTTATAAACAAAGGTTTGGCATCAAAGTCCAAGAAAGTCATTGTTCGACTGTATTCAGCATTCATCAGACATATCATTGAGTACAGTGCCCCCTTTGTATGTACCTAACCAGGCATATTCAACAACTGGAACATCCACAGAGGCTCCTCACTAAAATAATACAGGGCATAAGTAAAATGTCCTATGCAGACAGCCTCAAGGCCCTATCCCTGTATTCTGTATCCTACAGGCTTTTGAGGGGAGATCTATGCCTGGCATACAGGGCATTGTCTGACCTCACTCTGACAGGCCTCCTGTATATCCACAAAACAAACAGCACCAGAATTACCTATTCTAAAGACTTAAACCTTGCCTATAATATAAACAGGACCTTTTAGACAGGTATGTACTCCAGAGATTACCCCAGTCTGTGGAACAGGCTCCCCATCCATGTGAAACAGAGTTCCTCCCTAACCCAATTCAAGTGCAACTTGGGCAATTGGATGGAGAAGAGGAAATCCATTCCTGGTTTGGCACCTATGTCTCTACTGGAAACAGGCAACCTGTAAATGGTTAATTTCCTAGGCCCCTGCTTATACTTATCAAGGGTATCAGAACTTGTCAGAGATTTGGGCTGCATGGCTAGACTTAAAAAGGCCACCTTGTAGTCATTAGGCTAGTAAACACCTATGAACCTATGAGGGAATTGCTGCACTGCCTCAGGATACTCATGCCAATCAGGCTGGCAAGAGAAACAGAGGAGAACTGACCATTCATAATACTAGGTGTAAATTTGGTTACTTTAAAGAGGAAGGATTGATTTAATTGGGGGCTTAATGCTGGGTCTATAGTATTAAGGCTGTCAAGGTGTATGAGACTATTAGGGATCAGGAGCTTTCAATTAAAGTAGCAAATGCTGTACAAAGACCAGCTGAGGTGCTCTCCGAACTGCTAAGCACACTTTAGAAGACTCCTCAGTAGGAGCAGGGGCAGCTTTTAAGGGAAAATAACTGTACTTTTGATTTGCATCTATAACTGCCAATGTTTACCTCCACTGCACAGTGCTGCACGGAGGTGTGCTATATGCAAACAGATGCCTTGGATTGCTCAGATGATGGTAGTAGAGCAGTGACTGGTCGGCAAACTCTGTGAAGCGGTGTTAAAACAGGGGCAAAATCGTGCAGGCATGGGGCTTATGTAGCAAGTGTGAGAACCCCCTTTTAAAAGACGTAAAGCAATTTTTCAAACAATCTGGCCAATGGAAATACTCAGTACTGAGCCTTATTCGAACAGTCCCATATTCAGAGGGGTCCTTTCCTATACTCTTCTGCCACAATGGTGCAGGGGGCTCTCAATGTAAAATGGCTGGTTTTAGTGCTGAAATAATGCCAAACAGTCTAGATTCAGCAAATCTGAATCTGGCCTATACCATAAAATGCACAAGTACTAGAAAATACAAAGTGCAGGAAAACAGTCTTAAACAGTGAACAGTTGCAACAGAGACACAGCAAAACAGCTAAAACAGCTAAAAAATAGTCAAAAATATGTGATAATTCAGTGATTACACCATTTAAACGTTCAGTAGATTGAATAAAAAATACTTTTTTTTTTTTGTAGATTTCAAAGGATGCCTTGGAATTTGTTTGGATTCACTCCAGAAATCAGAGTACATCAATCCTAGAGCAGCTGCTGCAAACTGAGCCTAAAAATAGTTTAGAGATTCTAACAAACAAATACAGCTTGCAGGTCAAAATGATGTACATTTTGGCAAATATACACCTATCTGTTATGAAACAGGTGTTCAAAAAAAAAAAAAACAAATACAGCTAAAGATGCAATCAAATAATTGGGAAACACTTCATATGTTGTAAGACTACAAAATCGTAACAGTTCTTGAAAGGCAAGTTTGCAGTAAATGCTCCCATTTTCTGGCATTGGACATGCCTTTTAGTTAGAGCAGGTACCTAACACAAGACTAACAACAGGTACTAAGGTTGAGATTTTGACTGGTATGAAATAATCCACGTTGTTCCAGAGTTAAAATTGTAAATAGTTATGCATTTCATTAGATAAAAAAAAAGGGTTGGGAGGGTGGCCTAATGGTTAAGGTGCTTGCTTTATAAGCATAAGGTGCAAGGTTTGTGTCTCACAATGGATAACTAGCTAGGCTTAAAATGGCTTTCAAGGGCAGTTAGCCTAGTGCTAACCTATGAGCTGTTTTCTTTTAATGATATTGAGTTATTTACAGTCTCATTTCTCACTGTTTCCACATCAGTGTGAACGGCGTAATCATCGAGAAGTACTATTTGGAATTCTACAACATTCTAAAAAAAGAAAATACAGATTCTATTTATCAGTTCTGTCTAACCACTGTGGAGACTAATAATCCAGAACTACTAATCTCATTTTTCCTTCTTGTTGTTTAAGAATGTTATTTGGACTTTTGAACTATCTCTGACTACCAAGACTACATCAAAGCCACTTCTGTTCTGTCTCCTCCATTTTGTCTAGAACTGTTACAGGGACTTTGGAAAATTATATCTGGCAGAGAAAGGTACATCAAGATAATGATGTATGCCCAGAGCACTGGAGTGACTGTTTCTGTTCACTACTTTGAAGAAAGAGAGACACTGGCCATCAGCTATTGCAATGTAATGTTGTTTGGCTCATTGAAAGAAAGATCAGAAACTGCGGTCTTGTATCAGATTAGTAGACTAAATGCTTGCACTATAACAAAAATATGGGTAAGGGGTACTGTCACTGAAAAAATATCAGTAACTCTTCCTTGGGAAATATTGTGTGTGTGTGTGTGTGTGTGTGTGTGTGTGTGTGTGTGTGTGTGTGTGTGTGTGTGTGTGTGTGTGTGTGTGTGTGTGTGTGTATGAAAAACAGTTTGGTTAAAGTTCAGTTACTCTTGACAAATTGACTTTAGAAGGTATTGACTTAGACTTAGGTGGGTGCAATCCTGGGATATCGGTGATTATAACCCTGTTCTGGAGTACATCTTATTTGGATGTGACAAATGTTACTCATAACAAAAGGCAGTAGTCCACATTTACCATGAGCTCTTAAGGCAAATCTCCCTATTGCATACTTATCTGGGGGGATGTTGGGTGGATTTAGGCTCTATAACTTTTGTCCCTGCTATTGGTTACACAAGGCACGCAATATGCCATGCTCTCTATTATGAGAATAAAGAAATGCATGGGTTCCATACAGATATTAATCATAAGAGTCCTTTCAAAGTCATGATGGGGTACAAACAATATGAGAGAATTCAAAATTTCACTGACATAAGATGACATACTCTAGGTAAACAAAGTGCAAATCACTTCTCCAGTGGTGTGCAAAAGGAGATGCAGGACATTGGTTCACACTGTGAGCATGGATGTGCTCAGAAAGTGATGCAACAGGTAAATGGCATTCATTCTGTGTGTCTGTTTGTGATTGAGTATACATATAAAAATGAAAATTCAATAAGATGTTATTCAATACAATAATCTTGTTTGTTTTCTTTGATTATATAAATCCCATGCATAGGTTTTATGTTTCTTGCTTATGTCTAAATTGGTCAGATTTTCTGTCCACAATAATCTGTCTTCATTTTGCATTCCCTAGTTATACAATCATAGTTGAGATTTCACTCATGCTGTGATCATACACTGAAGAAGTATTAGTTGCTCTGTACCTTTTCTTATTAAGTGCAGGATTTGTCAACATAGTTTACAATTTGTGAATCCTGAAAGCAGTGAAAAACATCTACCATAACCTAGTGTGATTCAGAGACTGCTAATTAAAGTCCTTGTTGTTTGTCTTTTTGGCTTTTCCCGGTTAGGGGTTGCCACAGCAGAACTCCAGTCTGCTAATGATTGGCAGTAGATTTTTTATGGTGCTGAGTTGCCAGCCCGGCACCCAACCTTCAGCGAAGGCACACCCATTCACGCATGTCTTTTGGAGGCCACTCGACTGCAGGGAGGACATGCAGACTTCACACAGAAGGCACTCCAGCCAAGAATCAAACAGGAGAACCTCTTGCTGTGAGGCAACAATGCTACCGCTGTACCACCGTGGCTTACTACCACTGCGGCTTGCTACCACCGTGGCTTACAAAATCAGAAATACTCTGGATATCACAGAACTACTGCAACATGCTATATTCAGCTGATGTACATAAATGCCAGTACTGCACTGCACACCATCGTGTAAATGCCAATAATGCTTAGCAGCATAATGTGCCTGTACCAAGCTGCAACATGACTGTAGAACATAACCACCCAATAGTGTGTCTGCACCAGGCTACATACAGCATGATTGTAGAACATGGTAACCAAAGGGGGGAAAAACAGCAAAGTCCTCTGTAGAAAACACTCCTTTATTGAATAAAACCACAGTAGTTAAGCACTTTCATCCCTCTCATAGGGACTTCTTCAGAACAATACCATCAAGATTTCCCAGCATTCATATACATCTAACAATAAACCAATTAATACCTGTTAATTGCATTATTTAAAATTTACATTAACAATTAAAAGAAACATACCCTTGTACTCATACTATATACATATATATATTACACAATAATGTTATTAAACTGTGTAAACTTGTTGAATAATAACGTTAACTCAAAATGTGATTCATTTTTAAAAAACAATTCAAATTCACCATTTCATTTATACCTGAAAACCTAGTGGCATCCACATTCAGTTGCCATTTTAATTCACAAACATCTAAAAACTCATTTAGTGTCCCCCCTTGTTGATCCACTTTAACTTGTTGTATTATTAAAAACGTAAACGAATGGCCTACGTTTTCCATAAGATGGCTGCTCAAGGCATTTGTATTCTTACCATGCCTTATGTTTAACAGATGCTCATAAATCCTGTTCCTAAACCGTCTACAAGATTTTCCTATCTAGAATGCTTGACAAAGGGAACATTTTGCAATATAAACTACATTCTTGGTTTGACAATTATAATGATCTCTTATGAATATTTTCTTACCATTTAGTTTAAAAATATCACCCGTAATAAGTATATGGGAGCACTGGGAACACATCCCACATTTAAAGTTCCCAGCCTTTTCAACCACACCACAGTTACATAACCTACTCCCTCGTTCCAAAATTTCCTTGAAACATCTGTCTCTCTTGAAAACAAACTTTGGTTTTTGTATAAAATATTTTGACATATTTTTGTCCACTGACAATAATTCCCAGTTTTTTTTTCTATTAGTTGTGGATGAGAAGGTGATTTAAGTTAGTTTTTGGAGTTCACTGGTGGAGAAGGCAGAGCAGATGATGGTTGAATCATCTGTGTATTAAATAAGTGAGGTTTAGGACAGGGAAGAGTGAATGTCATTAACAAATATGCCAAAAAGAGGGGGCCCAAGTATAGAGCCTTGGGGAACTCCTCCTGATATCAGGAGATAAGGTGAGAAGTACTGGTCCCATTTTGTTGCTTGTTGTCTATTTGTAAGGTAGTTAGAGAACCAATTGAAAGTAGGGGGTGAGATTCCTAGGTTAGATAGTGTAGTGAGTAGTAGGAGATGTCAGATGGTATCAAATGCCTTTGATAGGTTGAGGAATAAAGAGGACACAATTTTCCCTGTGTCTCTTGCACAGTTTACAGTGTCCAGGAATGATATAAGGGCAGTGTTGGGTGGGGGACAAGATTTTATTGTCTAGGAGGTGCTTTAGGATTTGATTGTGGACACATTTTTCTAGAATTTTGGATAGAGGGGAACGATTGCTATGGGTCAGAAATTGGTGAACTCTATTAATTTCTCTAAATCTTTTGGGTTTCTAATACTGTAATGGGAATGGACCCCATTCCTAAGTCAAAGTACCATTAAAGTTCATGAAATTAGTTACAATCTTTGATGTCAGCCAAAACTGCTCTTCAAAGCACTCGCACTGTGCCCAGTAATGACTCCTTCTGCAATCCGTATGGTGGTACATGTATTGGTAGCATATCTAAATATGACTGTAGACTCTTTTTTACAAGACCTGTTGCTCCTACTACTATTGGAACTGTCTGTGTATCTTTCTTCCACATTACTCTCATTTCTGCCTGCAGATCCTGATATTTTATGACTTTGTGTCTCTCTGTACACAAGACACTGTAGTCCATGTGTGTGGCAATTTCAGTGATCAATACTACATTTGTCTTCTTTTCTTGGGCCACTACATGGTTTTCTAGCATCTATCTTTTGAACTGTTGGTAATGGATGATCCCATGTGTTGTAGACTTCTTCATTTTCTATGATGCTTTGTGGCTCATATTTCCAGTGTTTTTCACCCATTTCACTACCATATTTTCACAATCCCCAGTGCAATGGTCTTGCTACATTATTATGCCTTTCTTCTGACATTAGTGTGTCGCAACCAGCAACGAGCTGTGCAACTGTTTCCAATTCGGTTTTACAAAGCCTACATATATCTGTTTCTCCCACATGCCCAATGGACTTTGTAAATCAACATGTATGCAGCCCACTATCTTGGGCCACCAATATTAACCTTTCATCTCTTGGTTTGAATTCACCTCTCCTCATCCATTCTTGCATTCATTCCTGATCAACATGAGGTTCTTCCAGAAGTTTTCTATATTTTCAACTGTATTTATGCTCTTTCAACATTTCTTGCCTTCTCATCTGGTCCTTCACCTTACATTTTTTTCTTTTGTTTGTTGGCACATTCAGTTGCTGCCTGATTGTTATCTACTTGTGGTTTGATTTCCATTCCTGCTGGACACCGATATGCTTCTGGTAGATTAAGCAGAGGTCATCTTAGAGTTATTCTCCTCATGTTTCAAAACTTTCACTACATTTGGGTCTTGTGAGGTCAGCAGATATGTGTGGAGTCCCACGATTGCAGATCAATATTTTTATTTATTTATTTATTTATTTTACATTTGCTGACTGGGAAAGTCTTACTGGACATATATCCATTTTCAGCAGAGGCCTGGGCAGAAAAGCTCCCGTTTAAGTACATGATCAGTCAAATAAGAACAATGGTATATACATTCAAATCAGGCAGAATAATATTAATAAATATCAGACAGTACGTAGTACAAGCACATAATAAGATATAACAGTTTAGAGGCATCACACTTCTTAATACATGCAGTACTTTGCAGACTTATACATACATTATGTTGTGGTACATGCAGTACTTTGCACATATATATACATTCAATATATTAAGGTCACACTTGAACCAGAGACTGAAGATGGGTTATTCATGGCTATATTGTACAGGGTGAGAGACTAGACTTGACGTATGGCTGTGTTAAGAATTACTGATTATATGCCCATCTTTACCCAGGGGTGACACAGGAGCATAGCCAGTTGTTCATGAGGTGGGCTTTTAGGAGTTTTTTAAATTGTGTAGTGGGATTATTGGATGTTAGGTGGCCAAGTAGGGTATTCCAATGTTTAGAAACAGAGTGGCTAAAGAGAGAATTCCCTGCCTCATTATTATGTCTGGTGACTTCTAGGAGGTTTAGGGTGCTAGAGCTCTATGTTCTTGATGTGGTGTAAGGAATTATAAGATTTTTGGAGGGCTGGGATTTTGTCAGAGTAGAAGTAAAACTTGTGTGCTAGTGACAACTGATTGAGTTGACGTAGTAGAGGGAGCTCCAACCAGTTTAGCTTTTTGAGAGAATCACAGTGATGTGTTCTATATGATGATTCTGTAGCAAATTGAGCAATCTTATTATAATAGGATTCTAGTTTTTGTAGGTCGGTTTTACAAAGGTTATTTAGAACTGGGGATGCATAGAGGAGGGTGGATAGCAGATGTGTCCTAGCTATTGTGGTTTTAGAGTGCTTTGAGAGAAATAGTTTGTTGCAATAGAGCAGTCCTAGTTTTTTGTGAACTTTCTTGATAGTTTGGGCAATGTGCAAGTCAAATCTTAAGTGATTGTCTATTTCAACGCTTAAAAGTTTGGTGTGGATGGTTGGGGTGATCACTGTTATGTTATTAGAGATGATAGTAAAGCTATTTGTTGGGGGGAGGATCTAAATGGGCTGAAGAGGAGTAATTTTGTTTTAGTTGGGTTAAGAATAAGCTGGTGGTTAGTGAACCAGGATTCAGCTAGTGAGAAGCAGTCTTGGTTTGGGAGTGGAGGTCCTCTAGTGTGGGGGCAGCACATATGGTAGTGGTGTCATCTGCATATTGAATAACCACTGTGTATAATCAGTTACAAGGCGGCCCATCCCTCTTTCGGAATGGGGAATATATAATCTTGGTATGCACTGATTTTTATAAATCATTTGGTGAGCATGAAGCATCCTTCTTGTTTTCCTATCTAATTTATCCCACACACTTTGGGGCCAGTCAGTCACTCCAAAACTGTAAGTTAGGACAGGAAGATCAAATTAGTTTATAACTTGAATTTTGTTCCTAGATGTCAGTGCTGTTGTTGGGATTAATTTAAATCTTCTGAAGTATTCCTTACTAAATTTTATTCACATTTGTTCATATTTTATTGTTGATCCTTCATCAATTACCAAATATTTATACACAACTTCTTGCTCAAGTTCTTTTATATGACATCCTTGTCCCATACTGATGTTTCCCTGGTGTTGCAGTTTTCCTGCTTTAAAGGTTGCTTTTGCACATTTATCAAGACCAAATGACATTCTTATATCATCTGAAAAAGTTTTGACAACTTGCAATTGTGCTTTCAGTTCCTCATCTGATCAGCTATACAGTTTTAAATCAACAAAGAGAAGATGAGAAGTCTTTACACTTTGTTGTTTTCTAGGAGCCAAATTATAGCCATGGCCTAAGCTGTTACATAGGCGTCTAGCTTAATGGGTTAAGGGCAAGGCAGAACGGCATCAGTGACAGAGAGTCACCCTGGAATATCCCCCTTTGGATTTTTATCCCTGGGATAATAATCTGTCCTTTATCATGGCGTAATTACAAAGTGGTCTGCCACTGTTTCATGGTCACTGTAATGTAGTTGATCAGTGTAGGGTGTATCTTATACATATTTAAGCACTCTTTTATCCATGAATGTGGGATACTATCAAATGCTTTTTTGTAGTCAATCTATGCCATACTTAGATTCTTCCCCTTTTTACAGTTCTTCAGTATGACTTTATTGAACAACAAATGATGCTTTGTTCCATATAACTTTCTTTTATTGCCCTTTTGTTCTACTGCCATAATTGAGTTTTCTTCTAAATGACTATAAACTCTGTCGGTATCAATTCTTGTGTATAGTTTATACATCGTCGGAAGGCAAGTTATTGGTCTATAGTTTTTAGGATAACTTGCAGGTTCACTCTTAAGTAGGAGCTTTGTTTTTCCTGTTGTCAACCAAGTTGGTGTCTGTTCGGGGTGTGCATATAAATAGTTCTTACTCATGGCTAAATCTTCGTGCAAAGATGTTAATACTTTCAGCCAAAATTTAGGTACTGCATCTGGGCCTGGGGATTTCCAGTTAGAAGCTTTTCTTAACTCTCTTTCAATCTCTCTGGCTGCTACTTCATCCCATTTCATATCCTGCACCTTTAAACCTCTTATTCTTTCTTTAACTTCTTCTATCCATTTAGCATCTTTGTTATGTCCCACAGGATCTTCATAGATACTTCTCCAAAATGTATCTATTTCTTCTTTTTTGGTGGTCTTTCAATTCTTTTTACCTTATTTCCCAATTCTCTATAAAACTTTTTGGAGTCATCAATAAATTGCTTATTTTGTACTTTTCCTTTATATTTATCTTTGTATCTTTTAAGTTTTTCCTCCTGTGCTGAAATTTTTAGTTTGTTATTTGCAATAGTGCATGATAGATCCTGGTCTGTTCTAATACTGCACATTACTTTTATCACATCTATTTTTCTTAGTATTTTTGTATTCTGTTGCCTCTTCTGTAGTCTTCTAACAGTGACACTTCTTGTTGTAATTATTTTACAATTTTCTTTTTTCGATATTTCCATGGCAGTATTCGATTTCTCCCCTTCCTTTTCCTCACTACCCTGTGTTCTTGTGATAGAACTTTATCAGTTATTAATTTAGCTGCATGGTAATATATCCACTTTGCTTCTGTTATATCACATGGATTTCTATGAACAGTCCTAATTACTGTGTTCAATTCATTTATCAGACTTCTGACATTTTGAGTTTTATTAACCTTCTGCAGTCTATGTCTTTCATTGATCTTGATATATCTGTCTATGTGTATTAAATCAAGCAAATCTTCTCTTAGTTTATTTTCTTCCAAACTGAGGTCAGATCCCTTGTTTTCCAATTCCTGTGAGCATTTTATAGAAGGTTCTATACCATCTTCCTGTGACACATTCTCTTCAATTTCATCCTGCGTCATCTGTTGCCTATCATATGGGAACTCACTGGCCTATCACTCCTCAACATTGACTGCATCAGTTTACACAGTTTCCTGTTCCTTCCTGTGCTGTCTAGCTTCAGTTGAACATGTATACTGATTTCCTGTTGAAGGCTCCAAATTATCTTCATATGGCAACTGACCAATTGCTTCCTGTTCCACTGGTTTCCCCTTAATTTGGATATCCATTACTCTATCCTGCTGTGGTGCTTTCTGAATTAGATTTTCTATACTGAATTATTCACTTTGCAGGTACTCCACAACCTCAGTTTCTATTTCTTGAACTTCTCCATTACTAATCTCCTTTTCTACTTTTCCTCTCTGTCTTCTTATTTTTTGTATTGTAAAGTTTTCCGTATCTGGATTCCTTTGCCTCTATTTCTCTTCATATATCTTAGGTGCTGCTCTTTTTGTACTGGTTAGTTTTGCTTTCTCCTTTGCATAAATATTACACCATATTAAATCTCTTTTTCTTTCTCATGTCTATATTTCTTCTTCATATGTCTCCTGATCTTCCTGTTTCTCCCTGCTTTGGGGACACACTCCATCCTGCTGTGATGTAACCTATGTTAGACCTTCTATACCAAATCCTTCACTTCGCAGGAACTCCATAACTTCAACTTCTATTTTTTTAACCTCTACTTTACTATTCTTCTTTTCTATGTTCCATCTTTGTGATATTATTTTTTTTTTATTGTTAAAATTTCCATATCCAGATGCTTTTGCATGTATTTCACTTTGAATATCTTTGGGTCTGCCTTCTTTATATTGATTAATTTGGCTTTCTCCTTTGCAGAAATATTGTACCATATCAAATCTCTCTTTCTTTCCCATGTCCATATTTCTTTTTTATACTTTTCAAATATCTCTTGGTTTTGTTGTTTATATTTTTGCAGTTCCTCAGATGCTTCTTTTTCCAAACAGATCAAGGTTTCTTGATCTATATATTGTTTTTCACAAATCTGTTGTATTAATGAACACAAATTTTCATTTGAAGCTTCTGACAGTTTTTCTTGCGGAAGTATTATACTTTCCTCTAATTTCTCTCTTAATCATTTTGTATAGCTTGTGTCCTGGAAATTTTGGGATTCTTGTATAATAGTAACAATACATAATTTCATTCTTTCTTATCCTCAATAGTCCACTTTATCGTCTTCATGGCTCTTCTTTGGCCCATCAGATTTTGTGACTTTTGTGGACTGCTACTTCCTTCTACAATGGGGGGGGGGGTCATCCTCCCCCTGGGCCTGGCCTGGCCCCATTGTAGTAATGTTTCCATATTTTGAGGATTCTACACTGTCATCTTTTCCAGTCCTGGCACTAATGTGCCTACCAGGACTGGGCACTTTTTTATCCTAGGTCTTGTGCACCCAGCTATCTTTTTTAGTTTTTGACCTACTTCTGTCCATGATATGCTATATAAATACAGTCTATATATATTAGTGTCATCTTGGTGAGATTTTGTGAAAACAGGATCCACCTCGTGGAGGTACTCACCAAGACTTGAGGATAAATTCAGTTTCAGCACTACTACTCTCCTTTGCTTCCTGACTTTTCATTTCTCCATTCAGAACCTATCTATGTTAATCTAAGTTTTGACCACCTTTATGTAGTGGGAGAATATAAGCTTTTTTCCAGATAGTGGGTACTTGTTGTTCTTGGAGAGGCCTATTGAAGTATGCTAATTCGATAAGCCATAGACTTTGCTGACATCTTTAGGTGTGTTGGGGTAGGTTATCAGGTACATTTGTACAAGCATTGAGTTTAAGGAGTAGTTTCAAGATAGGTGAGATAGGGATGGGGGAGAAGGTGAAGTTTGGCTTGGAGTTTATATTTGGTGAGTGTGCTGTGATATTTATTTGAGGGAAATTTACTGTAAGTTTACCAATGGAGTCTATAAAATGTAAGTTGTATATTGTGGCAGCTTCTGTGGGGGGTTTGTCTGGGTCAGGACAGGAGTTGTTAAGGGATCCTGGGTTAAGTAGAGTTGAGATTGTATTCCAGAATGTCATGGGGTTTTGTTTATGGCATTTTTGGATAGATAGAATTGTTTTTTGTCTTTTACTACTACACATTTTGCTTGATTAAGAAGTTGTTTAAATTGTAGGATGTATTTGGGGATCTTTGTTTTTTGACAAAGTTCCAAAATTTTTCTCTTTTAGACATCAGTTGTTTTGTGGGATGAGTAAGACAGGTAGCATTGCTGTTTTTAATTATTTTTTGCCATACGGGGTGGGGGGGTAGACTGTTTAGGATATCTAAGATGGTTAAATTAAAGAATGTAACAACTTCATCTAGCAGGAGGACTTTTAAAATGCTCCTGTTTACTTGTGCCAGGATGTCATTTAGAGTTGTTTGGTTGAAGCTGGAGATATTTCTAGTTAGTCTGTACTGGTGTTGGCTGGGGGCTAGGGTGGATTTATGTATTATGTATGCTGGAAGGTGATCATTTATGGTTTGAGGTAGAGCTGAAACTACTTTATTTGGGTGCGACACTAGTATCCAGTCTATGATGGAACCACTAGTTGTTGTTTTGTTGAGTCTAGTTACTTCACTGATAAGCTGGGTATTTATTGAGGGTTGATTTTTTTGTGACTTCTGTCCAATCTATGTTGACATCTCCAAGGATAATTCTCTCACTGGTAAAGGTTTTTGAAGTCCAGGCATTGATTTGTTCTAGGATGGATATATTATTGCCTGGTGGGACATAGATTCCAATGATGCAGAGCTTTTTGTTGGTATTCAGTTGTAGGAAAGCTACAACAAATTTGGCAGATGAGAATTGTGGACTGGGGTTGGTATATGGTACTAATGTGAAATGACTTGGGTAAATTAATGCAACACCTCCAGCTTTTTATGGGGTCTGTTGTCTCTTAAGCAGGAGTAGCCAGGTTGTAGAATTTCTGAATTTTTTATATATGGTTTAAGCCAGATTTCTGTGGTTGCTATTATACCTGACCTACTGTGTGAAATCTATGCATGGAAGTCTGGAATTTTATTTCTGATGCTCTGCAGGTTCATGGCTGCTATGGTGAGAGATTTATTGATTTGTTGGGTTGTGGGAATTAGGGTTGGTCCGGGGTTGGGGTGGATGTCCCCGCATAGGGAAAGTTTTGCTTTACTGAAAGACAGGTTTTTGGTTATTAGTTTTCTTTTAAGGATGGGATATTTGTATAAAGTTGTTAGGCTAAGTTTAGTATTTGCTTCAGTTACTAGTTTTAATCTGGTAGCAGAGTGGTTGTATAATGCAATAAGCCCTGGGTGAATTAGGTGGTAGCTGGGTGTAGGTGGACTTATGGTCAAGGTGATAGATAAAGATTTTAAATTGTGGTATATTGTGAGGATGGAAATTAAGTGCAGAAGAATAAGGAAAGCAAGGGAGTTTGGAAGGAGCAATGGTGTTGAGTGTGGACACATTGTTTGATGAGATAATAGATGAAGTGAGATTGAAAAGTGTAGGCGGAGTGATGATTGGAGGATAGGGAAAGGGGGAGGAGCCTGTCTAGGAATAAAGGAAATCGATCCTGGAGTTGGTGGGAATGAGAGTAGGATATAGGAGCGGAGTGAGCCCAAGCACAGCGAGGGCAAATGGAGCAGGCAGCACCTGGAGCTAGCAAAGTGACAGCAGAAATGAGACTGCAGAAAAAAAACTCTCAGTATCAGTGTAGATACTAACCAGGTAAGTCAGGAATAGAGGAAAAATAGTGTATGATGGCTGTGCAATAAAGACAAATTAAAGAAAGTACTTGCACTAGTTTTTGAAAGGCGAATAAGAGTTTCATGCACTAGTCTGTGAAAGTCCAAGGGAAAAGCCTGGTAGTAAGATAGAGGGTCGAAGGTATCCCTTTGTTAGGGAACTATAATCCCTGGGTCCAAATATGCTTCTGAGGAACAGGTCGCCGAACTACAAGAAGTATTGGAGGGAGTCACTGGAGGGAAGTCTGCTAGTCTGAAAGAATGAGGGGAGCTATGAGAGGGCTATATGCTGCTGTTGCCCCTGGATTAGTGAGCACTATGGTGATATACAAGTATTGACAAATTAGCTGAATAAGGTACAATGTAGCTTATAAGTGTAAAAGTTTAGGAGCACATTCACCATGAAAGAGGCACCTACATTCACTTGTAAAGTAAAGTAGTGTACTGTCAATGTTATAATACAGGCTGTTGCAGCACGATCTACTGGAAGGCTGTCCAGGAGAGCACTTTCAGTTTTGGAGAGGACCGCCAATTGTGTGAGGTCACTGTTTTTTCTAAAGAGTACATACAAAATGGAAAATGTTAGGCTTGGGGGTGAGATTACCAGGATGTGATTTAAGCAAAGTAAAATAAGCACAAGGCTTTAATTTGCATAAAAAGAAACAGATGTAACAAAATCTCAGCAAAAACAGGTATACAATAATAGTACAGCACAGGGATTACACTAACATAAGGATAATGATGTTAAAGACCTCATAGAAACAGTTTGACATCCTTCCTAGCTAGACAGGATAAAACACTCAATGCAGGCAGTAAGAACTGTGACCATGTAGCTGTAAACAAGCATGTGTTAATGCAGGTCATATGCAAACCCTGATATCCCAGATATCTCATTACTACTGAATGTACAGACGAAAACACTAATGATTGAGTACATTCAGCCATATATCATAGAAATACTAATATCAGTTACTGTAGACTGCAGTGATAACTAAAAACACAGTATTGGAATCAAGAGGCCATTACTAGGCACACAAACAAGGAAAGTGCAGTGTTAATACATCAGAAAAGTACATACACTTGCCTGGTAATCAAGGACAGCAGAATACTATCATCCGGACCATGCTAACACATGTTAATACCTAGCACTTTAGAGTCACAGTACTGATATTAAAAGTTATTTTACTTTAGCTGAGACAGCACTTCTGAATGTATTAACTGAAAACATTCAATGCAAGTTGGAAATTATAAAGAGAAAATGCATTAAAATACAAGCTAAACAACTCTGAAGGCAGTAAACTGTACCTTAACAAACTATAGGCTTAAATGTAGTCATAGGTACACAGTCACCGAGGGGAACATCCAGATGCAGAAGGGAATTCCAAAATGGCACCTGTAGCTTTTATTACCTTTGCTACAATAACAGAGGACACTGAGAAGGAGGGGGAGGGGGCTAGCACTTAGGGAAATCCTTGTTACCAGGTATATCCTGTAATTGCAAGCCAGAAGCAAGGTGGTGAGATATACAGGAAGAAGTGCAGGCAGAAACAGCATCTATAGAGATGATCAGCAGCTCAAAGCAACAGCAGAAATGAACCTGCAGAATAAAAAACTATCAGTATCAGTGTAGACACTAACCAGGTAAGTTAGGAATAGGGGAAAATAGTATAGGATGGCTTTACAATAAAGACGAATTAAAGAAAGTAGTTGCACTAGCTTTTGAAAGTCAAATAAGAGTTTCATGGATTAGTCTGTGAAAGTCCAAAGGAAATGCCTGGTAGTAAGATAGAGGGTCAAAGGTATGCTTTTGTTAACGAATTATAAGCCCTGGGTCCAAATACGCTGCTGAGGAACAGGATCGCCAAACTACAAGAAGTAATGAAGGGAGTCACTGGATGGAAGTCTGTTAATCTGAAAGAATGAGGAGGGGGCTACAGCAGGACCATATGCAGCTGTTGCCCTTGACTTAATGAGCGCTAGGGTGTAATCACTGGTCAATGTTTGATCACTGGTGTTGTAGAATTTCTATGTGTTATTGATTGCTGTACTGTTATGGTATTTAAAGCTTCTACATTACAGCACTACATTAGCGAGTACGAGATTACCTGATATATTACTTGGCTAATTGTTCTACTTATACTTCATTGAAAGTACTTGCTTTACAGTCATTGTACTTGGAACTCTTCAGACTATCTGTGTCTGTTGTTCTCCAGTTACTGCACCTAGATTCACTGAGTTAGAATATTTGTTGCTCTGTTGGTTGTTGCTGCTTTTTCATTTCTTTTTTTGCAGTTCTGAATGATATAGCAGTCACATTTCATATTCTTTTTTTCCATTAGTCATACTCCACATTATCAACTTTTTTTCTAGTTCAGTACCATTGTTACCCTCTGTCTTATACCAAGAGTGTGCTATTAAGCTATCCTGTTTTCTCATACCCCTTTACCTGCACTGGTCACTACAGAATCTCAATCAGATCTTACCCCTTCTATTGCCAGCCTGATAGCACAATATATGTTTAGACCGAGTAGAAAACTGTCTTATGCCTTCCAAAAATGCTTTATTATCACCTCAGAGTGATTCAGTATGTGAAGGTGTAAGTATTTACTGAACTTAGAGACTACCTTCCCACCTCAGAATGCATTCAGTAAGCACAACACACATGCATAGAAAACCGCATGTGTACACACACATACACACACACACATGCACACACACACATACACACACACACACACACACACACACACACACACACACACACACACACACACACACACACACACACACCTCAGAGTACCTACACCAAATTAAGCCATGCTGAGATAATTAAGAGAAAACTAACACAATATCTCAGGCTAAGGGCTAAGAAATTTCAGTCATTAGTTCACACAACAACATATTCATTTTCATCCTGCACATCTATAGCCAGTACTCATACCTTTAAGAGTCATAAGGGTGCAGACTCCAAGCCGTCAAACCCACTGAGACTGCAACCACCCAGAGTAACATTCTATTAGGCACACATATAGCACCCTCACCAGGCTGGACAAAAATATGGTGACAGTTGCCTTTATGGAGCCAGGATCCACGATGTAACCATATGGTCAACATGAGAATGAATGACCTTAGACAAGCTACCCAGAGGAATATGCCAAAGGTTTGATTAAGCTTGCTATGCATGAGTGCAAGGCAAGAAAGGCACCTGTCTTCAGTGGTATTTTACCATCACCCAGAATGATTTCAAGATTGAATGACAAGATAACTGGCTTTAGTAATTGACTATGCAGATCTTGTGATTGTAATGGGATCCATTATGTGTTATCCAAGAATGAGATCTTTGTAAAGCCTTCCTACTTTGCCAAGGATGGCCTGCATCTGTCTCACAGCAAGAACTTCATGTACTCATTAAAGTCTTTGTTACTGTTATACTACTTTTTTAGGCAGAGTACATCTGAGGAACATTGCAACCAAATATGTTCTGATTTGGAACACATTAATGTGATTCTACTTAACCTGAGCAGTCCTAACAAAAAAGTGTCCGAACTTGAGAGTTTTCTGCAACTTGAATACATGCATATATTTATAGTTACAGAGACATGGCTCAAAGCAATGAAAATACTCCCTCTGTTTCTGGGCTCAGTGCCTATCATAACTTCAGACGCATTGGTAATCATGGGACAATCAGTATTTGTCAAGGGTATCATTGTCTCATAACAGATTCCTCAGGACACTAAATTTAAACTCCTGGATGTCCAAACATCATAAACAAGATTCATTACTATTTCATAGATTGCTACAGAACATCTTCTATGTCCCCTTTTGAGCATGATAGCTATCTTAACACTTCAGCTGAAATCTCTATTAAACCAACATCTTTCCACTCCGTTGAGATCAATTATCCTTTAATAAACTGGTTGACTTACACTGCCAATGGTCGACATGCCCAATGCTTCCTTGGCATTATAAATGCCTTGTACAAATAGTTAACTATCTTGACAGAGGCTCCAATACTCTTGATCATGTCCTCACCAATAATGGCCACTTCTTGTACACATCCTTGTGTATCATCTTCCCTTGTTAAATCCAACCATATAACAGTGACTGTTTCCTTTAAAACCAGTGGTAGTTTCCTGCAAATACTTCACTGTTTAGGGACTTCTTAATAACAAATTGTCTTCACTTACTGAATGACCAAAATCATTTTTCCTGTAATCCTCCTGACATAGCTCCTATTGCTAAAGCTGCTGCCTAGGCCTCTGATTTCTACTACCATTAAATAGTTGCATTGGTAAGGCAGTCCCTAGCTGACCCAAATATAATGATAAGTTTAAAAGCAAACTTCTAGGGTAAAATAGCAAAATAAATAAATTATATAACAAAAGGAAAAAGTTACTTAGTGCTTGTAAGTGGTATCTTCCAACCTAACTCAAAAGAACACATAAACCAACAAGCAAAGAGCTTAAGGAAATCTTTATGAAGCTCAAATTTAATTATGAACTTAAATAACCAATCCGACTAAAATAACTACAAATCCTTCTTTAACTATGTCAGGAACTTAACAACTAACACTGAGCAATGTTTACAGCTAGTCCATACTAATGCCCACTCTGACCCAAAGTAAATGGTTAATATCCCAGGGGACAGATTTAGTGTAAGTTGTGCTCCATCCATGGTTATAGGTATTTCACAAATGCCCGCATCCTACGCATGCCTTTAATTGTGCTCCATCCATGGTTATAGGTATTCCACAAATGGTAGCATCCTATGACCCCTTTAATTGTGCTCCATCCATGGTTATAGGTATTCCACAAATGCGCGCATCCCGTGCATCCCTTTAATTATGCTTCATCCATGGTTATAGGTATTCCACAAATGCCCGCATCCTACGCATGCCTTTAATTGTGCTCCATCCATGATTATAGGTAATTCACACATTCCCACATCTTATGCACCCCTTTAATTGTGCTCCCTCCATGGTTATAGGTATTACACAAATGCCCATATCCTATGCATCCCTTTAATTGTGCTCTCTCCATGGTTAAAGGTATTGCACAAATGCCCGCATCCTATGCCCCCCTTCAATTATGCTCCCTCCATGGTTATAGGGATTCCACAAATGCCAGCATCCTGTGAACTCCTTTAATTGTGCTCCATCCATGGTTATAGGTATTCCACAAATGCCCGCATCCTACGCATGCCTTTAATTGTGCTCCATCCATGGTTATAGGTATTCCACAAATGGTAGCATCCTATGACCCCTTTAATTGTGCTCCATCCATGGTTATAGGTATTCCACAAATGCTCGCATCCCATGCATCCCTTTAATTATGCTTCATCCATGGTTATAGATATTCCACAAATGCCCACATTCTATGCACCCCTTTAATTGTGCTCCATCCATGATTATAGGTAATTCACACATTCCCACATCTTATGCACCCCTTTAATTGTGCTCCCTCCATGGTTATAGGTATTCCACAAATGCCCATATCCTATGCATCCCTTTAATTGTGCTCTCTCCATGATTAAAGGTATTGCACAAATGCCCGCATCCTATGCCCCCCTTCAATTATGCTCCTTCCATGGTTATAGGGATTCCACAAATGCCAGCATCCTGTGAACTGCTTTAATTGTACTCCATCCATGGTTATAGGTATTCCACAATTGTCCGAATCCTGTGCACCCCATTAATTACTATGGAACAACTCCTCTCAACCTTGTCTATAGTAAATATACCCCATCCACAGTCCCTGAGAACATATCAGGTTGCCTGAATATCAATGCCAAATATGGCTTTCCTGAAGCCCTATTTAAAACACCTAATGTAAGTCTCTCAACTGGTTACATTCTCTAAGCCTGAAAATCAGCCATTGTAATGCCAATGCACAAGGGTGGCCCGACTATAGACATTGGTAACTATAAGGCCATTAGTTTCACTAAACTCATATGTAAACATGTCAAACATATTATGTCCAACCTCATTCATCTGGACATTGAACCTGTCTTAAGCCTGGACCTTCATCAATACAGTTTTGTCAAATGAGGGTCCCACCTCTTTAAAAGCATTAATATCTGTAGAAAATGCACCAAAGTAATTAATAGCATTTATGCAGTACATAGAGCATATCTGGGCCTGACCAAGGTCTTTGACACTATTTGCCATGGGAGGCATTATTGGCAGACTTGGAAGTCTAAATATAAATCCTTATGTTGTGCAATTGATAGCTAACTGGTTCCCTTAAGGAACCCATGTAGTAATTGTCACAAGTGCCACTTCTAAAAGCAAAAAAGTTATCAGTGATATACCTCTGGACTCAGTGTTAGGTCCTCTCTTATTTTACATTTATTTCTCTGATCTACAAGGCAAACAGTCCTGGTCTACACTTACCTAAGTTTGCAGAAAACTATAAACTGGGTAGTGTTATTTGAACTTCCACTGACTCATAATTGCTCCAACATGGGTTAGATGATGTTAACAATTGGTGTAAGGGCAATGGTCCCAAATGAAATGTGAACAATGTAGCATATTCATTTTGATAAACAAAACATTCCCATGCTAGATAAGTGGCGCACTTCTCCTGACACTGTTGTAAGGGATCGCAGCACTCTTGTTGACAGTTGCTCATTTTTTTACATTTATGTCTCCTCAGTAAAAGGAATTACATCATGTAGGTGTTCCAGTGTCTTTGTATTTTTGTTAAGAGGACCAGCATGGCAACTTTGTAATTGTTTTCTACCAAGGTGCTGATCTAGTATCTACCTGTAAACTCATTAAGATAACATGCGTAGGAGATGAGAGGGAATTTCAACTACGGGATCTGCAACTGCATGCAAGGTTAAAAATCATAGCAAGTGAAAACATTGCCATGCCCGTATTGTTCAAAGACGGTGATGGGTGGCCTGAAATGCAGGAGTTTGAAGTGTCTCTGTATATCAGAGTGTATGTGAAATGTGACATCGCACATACTCAGAAGCAGAGCATAGTGAGAGAGAGAATAATAGCTTCTGGC
>NC_056726.1:776142266-776169766 GCF_019279795.1 Protopterus annectens | reverse complement strand
CATATATATGAAGTAGAAGGAAAGATCAAAGGCACTAAACTTCGACTGTCAAAACCGTGAGATCAGTTATTCAAAAATGCCAGTGTTGACACGCCAATACACATGTTCCAAGAAACAGCCTCCGCACATGAAAAACTTCTACCTCCTGCTTTTTACAGGAGGTCAAGCCCCCCCCCCCCCCCAGCACCCCACAGCCCTTACTAATTATATATACTGACTCCAGGATTGCATAAACACAAGGTAAGTGCACATTGCCCAACTTGCTTGCCTGTCAGCTAGCTATTTAGTTGATCATAAGTGGATGACTAAACAGTTGTCGACCATACATACAGGCAACATTCTGTAGGGAACCCATATATACATGTTTCCAGGACCTCATTACTGCTTTAAATCATTGTAACTGGTCACCCCTCTTAAACCTCCCCCTAGACAATACAATTGATTACTTCAACTCTACTTTCCTAAACATACCTGACCAGCTTGCCCATACTAGAACAATCAGAACAAAATCCAACTACATCCCCCTGGCTTACCAAAAATACCAGGCAACTCCTAAAAACAGAAAGATAAGGCTTGGGAAACATGGAGACAAAATTACCTTGAGCTAAGAAACAAGTCCAAAAAACAAATAAGAATTGACAAGGGAAACCACTACTCTGATGTTCAGGTTAAACATAGCACAAACCCTCAAAACTTTTGGGCAACCATAAATGAAACACTACAACCAGGGAAAGCCACCACCCCTCCCTCTAATATTGACACCTCCAATAGCAACACCGCAACACAATTTAATGACTACTTTACCAACAACATTCAAAATCTGATTAATAACATTTTTCCCACAACTCAAACAATCCCCAGACACCAACCATTGACTAAAATGGATACCCCCTATAACCAGTCCCAACCAATACAATATATAAATATCTCAAAAACTAAAACCCACTTCTTTACAGCTGATTGACTCCCAGGGGAGTACCTCAAGACTTCTGCCAAAGAAATCTTACAACCCATTTCCATACTAATAAACAGGTCAATAGCTGAATAACATATACCATCTTTTGGGAAAATCTCGCATATAATACCAATACACAAGGGCAGCAATTCTACTGACTTAACTAACTACCGTCCAATTGCCATACTATACCCCCTATCAAAAATCCTTGAGAAATGCGTTCACTCCAAAATAATAAACTCCTGGCTGAAATACAACATGGATTCCTTCCAAACCATAGTACCATCACGGCCATTATCAGTTTTTCTAATACCATAAATCAACAATGAGAGAAAGGTAATTTTGTCTATTCCATATTCTTAGATCTCTCCAAAGCCTTCGACACAGTCTCCCATTCCAAACTACTCACCATTCTTTCCGAACTCAAACTTCATAGCTCCGCGCTATCATGGTTCAAAGACTATCTCTTAAACTGTCAACAAGCTGTAAAATGGGAGAACATCCTATCCCCCCATCTCCCTGTAAATGTAGGTGTTCCACAGGGATCCATACTTGGACATCTCTTCACCATATTCATCAACAGCCTACACAAAGCTACACTCCATGCCAATCTAGTCCAATATGCTGATGATTCTACCCTAATATGCTCTGCCCCATCACTCAAACAATTACAAAAAATCAAAAAACAGCAAAGCAAACCGGAGATAAAACCAAGAAAAATTTAATAAATGTAAGTGATTTTGAAAACGCCAATACGTTTCCTTCCTCAGACATACCACTAGCAAGCAATTTGGGCGTGATTATATAATATACCAACAGCCCAATAAACCAATTAATGTATTTCTCACAATAATTATTAAAAACAAGTTCATTGCCACAAGGCTTTTAAACAGTACTATGTACGATATGTATAGGATATATATTAATACCAAAGTTTCTTATCAAGAAATCTAATAATAAAATAATAATTTAATACAATAGTGAACTAAAAAGCACAATGGTCAGCTCAACAATATTAAATTACCATTAGTTAAAAAAATTACCCAAATAAATAATGTTAAATGGACATCATTCATTTTAAAGGTGTTGACATTTTTTTATAAATTAGATATCCAACTAAAAATTATATCTATGCTATTAAACAGTGGCCACAAAAATAAAATTATATAAGGAAGACACCTAAATATAATAATAATAGATAGTTGAAAAGTCACCTTTTTAAAGCTGCCAATTTTAAAAAACATTTAACAGAAACAGTTTCATTAAGGTCTGGAGGCAAATAGGCTACAGTTCTTATTTGCCATAAAAGTTCCACTATCTCAAGTTTGATTTGCCATGGCCCCCCCCTCACATCCGACTGGATTTGACTCAAAATGTTGAACCTAAAATTATGGTCAGGAAATTCTTCTATATGCCTTGCTAAAACGTTATTCATATCTTTCCTGCTTATGGCGTATTGGTGTTCGTAAATCCGTTGCTTAAGCTTTCTTTCCGTCTTTCCAATATAGAAAGAACAACAATTTTGGCAACAGGCAGAGTAGACAACTCCCTTGGAGTCGCAAGAAAATCTACCCTGAAACTTGTACCATTTGTCACAAATCTTGAATTGATATGTAGTATTTATAAATATACATTGGTGACATGCTCCACACTTTGTCATACCTATGTGTTTATCTACTAAAGGCTTGCTAGAATATTCTAAAAGTGACTTCAAGTTGTAGCCACATCTAAAAAGTACCTAGGTTTGTTGCCTAAAACCTTGTTCAGTCTATTGTCCTCCGTAATAAGAGCCCGATTTTTGTTTAAAATGTTTCTTATTAATGCATGGTCAAGATTGTAAGTACAAAGAAAGCTAGTTGCAAAATAATGGGGCTCTGTTTGTAATAACGCCCCCTGGTTAACTTTAGAAATTATACATTCAACAGTTAAATCTGTTGAAAGTAAAGGTTGAAAATGGCCTACTTGTCTTTTGGTGATAACTTCTGCAGAGATGTTAGAAATTAATGTTAAGGGGTATCCCCTGTTAATAAACATGTTCTCCAGAAGTTGACACTCCCGTATAAAGTCCGTCTCATCTGAAACCATTCTAGCTGCTCTTACTAACTGTCCCTTAACCACCGCTCTTTTCTGGTGGTAGGGATGAGAGCTAGAAAAATTAAGGAATGAATTTGAGTACGTAGGCTTCCTGTATATCGTGGTTCTAAACCTACTATTATGATAATCTTTGTGGATACAGATGTCTAAAAAATTAATGGTATCCGGATGTAAGTTGTAAGTGAAATCTAAAAAATCAGTTAAAGAAGTTACTGTAGTCATGAATTCTTGTACTAAGCTGGTAGGGCCTTTCCATATTAAAAAACATGTCGTCTTGGTAACGAGTGTACCAAGCGACATGATTTTGAAACAAGGGATTAGGAAACAGAGTAGTTTCCCAATATGCCATAATGCAGTTAGTAAAACTTCCGCCACAAGGGGACCCCATGGCAACCCCCGATTTTTGAAGTAAGATTCTTCCTTCAAACCACATAAAGTTGTTGGAAAGAACTATTTCGAGGAGAGTTTCAATTATGTATATAACGCTATCCTGGACATTCCTAGAGCTCATGAACTCCCTAATCCATTCCAAACCTAAGGTTTGTGGAATAACCGTGTACAAGTCTCGAACACCAATTGTTAAAAATTTATATTCTTGGTGGAATGTGATGTTACCAAGCTCTTTAAGGAAACACCAAGAGTCCCTACATATTTGATACTCTTTCTCAATTAATGGCTTCAGAATGCTATCGATATATTTAGCACAACACTATGTAATAAACCCTCACCCATCGACGATAGGTCTAAATGGGGGGTCCATAATCCTTTTGTGGATTTTAGGTGTGCCAAAAAGGGATGGCATTCTAGGATTAGGCATCGTTAAAAAGTTGTTTACCTCGATGTCAATGGAACTCTCAAGGAACAAATCATCCAGTATGCCCCTAATCTTTTTGTATGCCATGTTAACCTCATTAATGCTGACTAACTCGTAAACTGCCGTCTCCAGTTGTTTCATCATGCTGTTAATATAAGTATTATGATGCATGAGAACTAACCCTCCTTCCTTGTCCGGCTTCATAGCCCTTATTTTACAATCCTTCAAAAGTTTAACAAAGTCCTGTTCGTTTTGATTAATGTTGTGACCCCTCGTTTGGTTCTTAAATCTAAATGTGCTAGCAGATCTAAAATCTATTTCACACATTTTTTCAAATGCAAGAATATTAGGATGGAGGGGAGGGTTAAAAAGACTAGAAACTCTTAATGGGTTATTAATAGTGGAACCTGGCCCCAATAGGGCATTGAGATTGATTTTCCTAACAAAAAGCTTAAGGTCTACTAAAATGTTAACCAAATTCATATTAGAATCCGGAACAAAAGTTAAACCCAAATCGAAAAAGTCAATAGTTTCTTGTGGGATGACTAAGTCAGTATAGTTGTAAATATGAAAGTCATCCTCTGAATTAGAACATATTTGTGGGTTTAGTATGTCCATGTTCACTACCTCCTCCTTTGATTTCTCCTGTTCCTCATACGTTTCTGATTCGAGGCAGTCTTTGATTGATTTGTTTGATTGGACTGATGGGCCTGAAAACCCTGTTGAAAACTATTACTCGATGAATTAACATTGTTCCCATTGTCATTTTGATAAGTGACACCATTGGTGGTATTAGAACCATCTTTGTTGTTGTTATTTTTAATACGATCGCTCCTGCGAGGAACGAGTTCATGTGTTGAAGAAGAATTAGAAACAAGGGGCACATTAAGGTTATTCTCTTCGGTGTTGTCTCCAATGTCAGGAGGAACACCTATAAAGACTGGAGATGGTGAGGGATATGCTTTCCGACTCGCATACTGTTGAACGTAACTCGCTATTTTTTTCTTTTTAGCATTGGTTAATTTTGACATAGTAGCTTCAATGCTATTAAAAATTCTCAAATAGTCATATTTATAGTGAGGGAAGTCAATGTTAGACTTGATAGAATGTTCTAATGTTTCAAGATTACCTTTTAAAGCAATCACTATTAAACAAGTCTAACAATTCATGATGGAAATCGGACCCCTGTACAAGTCCGACAGGGTACCTCCATTGCCTAAGCCCTTTAGGTATAATTTGTTTTTTAAGACATTCATCAAAATATACCAAAATAGTATCAAATATGTAGGGACTCTTGGAGTTTCCTTAAAGAGCTTGGTAACATCCCATTCCACCAAGAATATAAATTTTTAACAATTGATGTTCGAGACTTGTACACGGTTATTCCACAAACCTTAGGTTTTGAATGGATTAGGGAGTTCATGAGCTCTAGGAATGTCCAGGGTAGCGTTATATATGTAATTGAAACTCTCCTCGAAGTAGTTCTTTCCAACAACTTTATGTGGTTTGAAGGAAGAATCTTCCTTCAAAAATTGGCAGTTGCCATGGGGTTCCCCTGTGGCGGAAGTTTTGCTAACTGTATTATGGTGTATTGGGAAACTACTCTATTGTTTCCTAATCCCTTGTTTCAAAATCATGTCGCTTGGTACACTCGTTACCAAGACGACATGTTTTTAATATGGAAAGGCCCTACCAGCTTAGTACAAGAATTCATGACTACAGCAACTTCTTTAACTGATTTTTTAGATTTCACTTACAACTTACATCCAGATACCATTAATTTGTTAGACATCTGTATCCACAAAGATTATCATAATAGTAGGTTTAGAACCACGATATACAGGAAGCCTACATACTCAAACTCATTCCTTCATTTTTCTAGCTCTCATCCCTACCACCAGAGAAGAGCGGTGGTTAAGGGACAGTTAGCAATAGCAGCTAGAATGGTTTCAGATGAGACAGACTTTATATGGGAATGTCAACTTCTGGAGAACATGTTTATTAACAGGGGATACCCCTTAACATTAATTTCTAACATCTCTGCAGAAGTTATCACCAAAAGACAAGTAGGCCATTTTCAACCTTTACTTTCAACAGATTTAACTGTTGAACGTATAATTTCTAAAGTTAACCAGGGGGCGTTATTACAAACAGAGCCCCATTATTTTGCAACTAGCTTTCTTTGTACTTACAATCTTGACCATGCATTAATAAGAAACATTTTAAACAAAAATTGGGCTCTTATTACGGAGGACAATAGACTGAACAAGGTTTTAGGTGACAAACCTAGGGTAGTTTTTAGACGTGGCTACAACTTGAAGTTACTTTTAGAATATTCTAGCAAGCCTTTAGTAGATAAACACAAAGGTATGACAAAGTGTGGAGCATGTCACCAATGTAGATTTATAAATACTACATATCAATTCAAGATTTGTGACAAATGGTACAGGGTTCAGGGTAGATTTTCTTGCAACTCCAAGGGACTTGTCTATTCTGCCTGTTGCCAAAAATGTTGTTCTTTCTATATTGGAAAGACGGAAAGAAAGCTTAAGCAACGGATTTACGAACACCAATACACCATAAGCAGGAAAGATATGAATAACGCTTTAGCAAGGCATATAGAAGAATTTCCTGGCCATAATTTTAGTTTAATATTTTGAGTCAAATCCAGTCGGATGTGAGGGGGGGGCCATGGCAAATCAAACTTGAGATAGAGGAACTTTTATGGCAAATAAGAACTGTAGCCTACTTGCCTCCAGGCCTTGATGAAACT
The DNA here is from genome assembly GCF_019279795.1 of Protopterus annectens. Lineage (NCBI taxonomy): Eukaryota > Metazoa > Chordata > Ceratodontiformes > Protopteridae > Protopterus > Protopterus annectens. The sequence continues at coordinate 776,163,130 of NC_056726.1, read as the reverse complement.
GTTTCTGTTAAATGTTTTTTAAAATTGGCAGCTTTAAAAAGGTGACTTTTCAACTATCTATTATTATTATATTTAGGAGTCTTCCTTATATAATTTTATTTTTGTGGCCACTGTTTAATAGCATAGATATAGTTTTTAGTTGGATATCTAATTTATAAAAAAATTTCAACACCTTTAAAATGAATGATGTCCATTTAACATTATTTATTTGGGTAATTTTTTTAACTAATGGTAATTTAATATTGCTGAGCTGACCATTGTGCTTTTTAGTTCACTATTGTATTAAATTATTATTTTATTATTAGATTTCTTGATAAGAAACTTTGGTATTAATATATATCCTATACATATCGTACATAGTACTGTTTAAAAGCCTTGTGGCAATGAACTTGTTTTTAATAATTATTGTGAGAAATACATTAATTGGTTTATTGGGCTGTTGGTATATTATATAATAACACCCAAATTGCTTGCTAGTGGTATGTCTGAGGAAGGAAACGTATTGGCGTTTCCGAAAGCGCTTACATTTATTAAATTTTTCTTGGTTTTAGCTCCGGTTTGCTTTGCTGTTTTTTGTTTTACAAAGTTTGTTGAGATTTTATTGTTTAATTACAAAAAATCACCCAAGAATCCTTTTAAGCAATAGAAAAATGGCTATCTGACTCACAACTAATATTTAGTCCTACCTAATGCTAGTCCATCCCTCTAAGGCTACTGACCCAATTCCATCATTTAAATTAACATCCTTCAACAATACCCCCATCAAATCCATTGCCCAAACCAATTACTAGGGGTAATCATAGATCACAATATGAAATTCAACAAACATGTAGCTCAAACCATCACCAAGGATCACAAAAAGCTAGGCACCCTCTGTAGATGCAAAAATAACCTAACTTCTGAGTGCAAAGTCATCATTGCAAGAACCCACCTACTCTCCACACTATTTTATGCTTCACTACTATTAACCAATGTAAGCAAAGGTGACCTAAATAAACTAGCTATCTGCTATAACAAAATAGCAAAATTTACCACTGACTTGTCGTACAGATCCAACCATTGCCAATCCCTTAGAAAACTATCCTGGCTAAAATTTCCAAACCTACTAATTTTTAACCAGCTTACAATAGCCCACCAAATCCTCTATCACCCCAAAAAGACCCCAGCACTACAGGGACTACTGCATCACTATACCAGTAATCATCCATTAAAAAGTACCAACAAGTCACTAGTTGACATAACTAAAAGCGAATATAACTCTGGGGACTCCCTCTATGCTGTTGCTGTCACAAAAACATGGAATACCCTTCCCCTAGATATCCGGTCACTAGAAAACACACATAGCTTTAAGAGACTTCTTAGGTTACATCTATCCAACTCATAGAATTGTTCCTGTACCAGTCCTGGTTAAAAAACTAACAATCCCTCTTACTCACACCTCCCTTCACTCATATAAACTATCTCTTTCAGTACTTCTAGCCTCTAAAAGCCAACAGAATGCATATTATCATCACTAGTACTGCTTACTGTGAGTGCCTACTGATGCAACCCACATACATATTCACCACTGAACACAGAGACTTGACTATATTTACAAGAAGTATAAACTAGTGAAGAGCCTTGACACCATTTTTACTACATGTATAATCTTAACTATTTGTATAAATTCTTTTTACTAAAAATGTAGTGCAAATGCTGCAATTGTTTTAATCTTATATTGTCTGTATTATTCTGTGCATTATTATGTAGTATTGTAAATGTTGCCTCTACTTACTGTTTACTCTTTTATTTTATTACTGTACTTGCTACTGGACTTTATTACTGTTTTAATTACTACATTTTATTATTGTATCTTACTACTGTATGGAGTTTTTCTCCCTCGCCTCCGCTGAAAATGGCAGCCCTGCCCAGTTCAACTTTCCCGGTAAACAAATGTAAAATAAATAAAATGACTGAAGGGTCAGCTATACTCCTCAGTCAGAAAGACCACTCACACACACACACACACACACACACACACACACACACACACACACACACACACACACACACACACACAGCTATGCTGCTCAGACAGACACACACAGACATACACAGGCAGACAAACAGACACACACACACACACACACACACACACACACACACACACACACACACACACACACACACACACACCTTAGAGTACCTACACCAAACTAAGCCATGCTGAGATAATTAAGAGAAAACTAACAAAATATCTCAGGCTAAGGACTAAGAAATTTCGGTCATTAGTTCACACAACAACACGTTCATTGTCATCCTGCACATCTATAGCCAGTACTCATACCTTTAAGAGTCATAAGGGTGCAGACTCCAAGCCGTTATAACCTATTAAGACTGCAACCACCCAGAGTAACATTCTAGTAATAGGTGAATCTATTGCTATGCACACATATAGCACCCTCACCAGGCTGGACAAAAACATGGTGACAGCTGCCTTTATGGAGGTAGGATCCAGGATGTAACAAAGACTTAAAGATCTCTCTATCCTGAAAAATATGGTTATGACCCAATAGTGGTCTACATGAGGGTGAATGACCTTAGGCAAGCTACCTGGAGGAACATGCTGAAGGTATGATTAAGATTGTTATGCACGAGTCCAAGGCAAGAAAGACACTGGTCTTTGGTGGAATTTTGCCATCACCCAGAATGATTTCAAGATTCAATGACAAGATAAATTGGCTTTAATGATTGGCTATGTAGGTCTTGTCATTGTACTGGGATCCAATATGTGTCCGCCTATGATGACATATTTGTCAAGTCTTCCTGCTTTGCCAAGGATGGTCTGCATCTGTCTCTTACCAAGGCTTTCACATACTTATTAAAGTCTTGGTTACTGTTATAGTGGCTGTGACACCCCTGCGCTGGCTCAGTAATCAATTAGCCTCAATACTCACCACTGACAACAGTGAGGTATGTACACAATGGGAGGATGACAAGTACACACACAGTAAAGTACAATTTCCCTTAAGAGCCTACACAGATCACAGTCAATCTGGGGCTGGTTTCTCCTACTCTCTCCACATCCCCAATAAAACTCCCCACTGGCAAAGCTATAGGATTGAGATCTCAGCGAAGTGGCCAAGCTAAGACCTCCAGCACCCTCTCTGTCCAACCAGTGCTTTGTGTCCCTGCCCAAGTAGCTGACACACACACACGCACACACACACACACACACACACACACACACACACACACACACATACACACACACACACACACACACACACACACACACACACACACACACACACACACATTTTAAGATTTGATTGATATACAAACACACACACATACCTGGAAAAGGCTGGTGCAGGTTTGCTAGCTATGCCCCCCTTTTGCCCAGACTATAAGGTAGTTCTAGCTGCCACCAGCCAATTCTTTATCAGCTACTATAAGGCCCTTACAAAGGCTGTCCAATCCTATTGTGTAATGTTACTATTATCCAAATGGTACTGTTGACCAAGACTTGCAAGGCTATTTAGGAGTGGCCTATACAGTATCACCAAATACAAATGCAAGTACTCTAAGAGCTTAAATATGTCTCATAAATATCAGCCACAAAGATAGGTTTAAATATATTTAATAATAAATAATAAAAGAACAAGACAATACTCGGAAAACAAACACAGTTCAGAGTTTAAAAACACAGGCGATATTTTAAAACAACATTGCAGGACAGTCTCAAATAAATAAAGAAAACATCTAAACTAATCATTACTATATTCCTATCTATATCTAAAAGAGATACTTTGCCCTGAATCTTACTTACATGCGAGTGAAGATGTGATGATGAGTGGATGTTTCCAGGTCAAAAACAAAATACAAAATGCACAGTCTCTCTCTGAGAGAGTTCTTAAATCAGTATCAAATATTACTGCTGGGTTAGCTTGGATAACGTAACTCTTTGCCACCCGACTTCAGTTCCCAGGCTAAACAGAAACTTAACATCTCTGTGTTAAAAATACATATCTCTCAGATGTGCAGCTGCTAGGCAGACATAAAACAATAAAACATTTTTTACATTTTTGAACCTAGTAACTACTTCTCTCCAAGACAATAAAAAAAAACTTCTAGCTCTTGACATCCTGTCTCCTTGCTGCACTGAAACTAACTTTTATCACACACTGTGAAGCACTTAATTTCAACTTATTTTCTTGATGTTTTGTAAGTTAATCTTCTGTGTTCCATCAGGGTATGCTATGGCTACATTCTTGAAGCTCAGTACATATGGTTACATTCTTGAAGCTCAGTACATAAGATACAGTTCTGTATAAATCATATCAATATTCACAAATGACAGATTTATTTACAAAATTCCAGATAGCTGGGCTGGCAATGTCACAGTGCCTTTTTAGGCACAGTACATCTGAGGCACATTCCAGACAAATACATACTAATATGGAACACATTAATGTGATTCTACTCAACATGAGCAGTCCTAACAAAAAAGTGACTGAACATGAGGGTTTCCTGCAACTTGAATACATTCATATATGTGTAGTTACAGAGAAATAGTTCAAAGCAATGAAAATGCTCCCTGTATTTTTGGTCTCAGTGCCTATCATAACCTTAGACCCACTGGCATTCATGGTGGAGAATCAGTATTTGCCAAGGATATGATTGTCTCATGACAGATTCCTCAGGACACAATATTTAAACTCCAGGATGTCCAAACATCATAAACAAGATTCATTATCATTTCATAGACAGCTACAGAACATCTTCTATGCCCCCTTTTGAGCAATATAGCTATCTTAACACCTTAGCTGAAATCTCCATTGAACCAACATCTTTCTACACTGTTGAGTTCAATTATCATTTAATAAACTGGTTGACTTACACTGCCAATGGTCGACATGCCCAACGTTTCTTTGGCATTATAGTTTACTATCTTAACAAAGACTCCAATACTCTTGATCATGCCCTCACCAATAACGACACTTCTTCCAAACATCCTTGCGTATCATCTTCCCTTGTTAAATCCAATCATAAAACAGTGACTGTTTCCTTTAAAACCAGTGGTAGTTTCCTGCAAAATCTTCACTGTTTGGGAACTTGTCAATAACAAATTATTCTCACTTACTGGATGACCAAAATAAGTTTCACTGTAATCCCCCTATGACAGATCACACTGCTAAAGCTGCTGCCTGTGCTTCCAATTTCTACTCCTATTTAAATAGTTGTGTTGATAAGGCAGTCCCTAGCTGGCCAAAATATAATGATTCATTTAAAAGCAAACATCTATGGTAAAATAGCAAAATAAATAAATTATATAACAAAAGGAAGACCTTACTTTGTGCTTGTAAGAAGTATCCCTCAACCTATCTCAAAAGAACGCATAAACCAAAAAGCAAAGAGCTTAAGGAAATCTTTATGAAGCTCAAATTTAATTATGAACTTAAATAACCAATCCGACTAAAATAAATACAAATCCTTCTTTAACTATGTCAGGAACTTAACAACTAACACTAAACAATGATTAGAGGTAGTCCATAATAATGCCCACTATGACACAAAGCAAATAGTTAATATCCCAGCTGACAAATTTAGTGTAAATTGTGCTTCAGCCATGGTTATAGGTATTCTACAAATGCCTGCATCCTATGCACCCCTTTAATTGTGCTCCCTCCATGGTTATAGACATTCCACAAATGCCTGCATCCTGTGCACCCCTTAAATTGTGCTCCATCCATACTTATAGGTATTCCACAAATACCCACATCTAATGCACCCCTTTCATTGTGCTCCATCCATGGTTATAGGTATTCTGCAAATGCCCACATCTAATGCACCCCTTTGTGTTCCCTCCATGGTTATAAGTATTCCACAAATGCCTGCATTCTATGCATCCCTTTAATTGTGCTCCCTCCATGGTTATAAGTATTCCACAAATGCCTGCATCTTATGCACCCCTTTCATTGTGCTCCATCCATGGTTATAGGTATTCCACAAATGCCAGCATCCTTTGCACCCCTTTAATTACTATGGAACGACTCCTTTCAGCCTTCACAATAGTAAATACATCCATCCTTTGGCCCTGATAACCTATCAGGCTGCCTGATTATCAATACCAAATGTGGCCTCTCTGAACCCCCTACTTAAACTCCTAATCTAAGCCTCTCAACTGATTACATTCCCCTAAGCCTGAAAATCAGCCACTGAAATCCCCATTGCACAAGAATGTCCCAACTATAGACCTTGGTAACTATAAGGCCATTATTTTCACTAGTCTCATGTGTAAAGTTGTCAAACATATTGTGCCCAACCTCATTCATCTGGACATTGAACCAGTCCTAAGCCTGGACCTTCATCAGTACAGTTTTGTCAAATGAAGGTCCCACCTCTTTAAACTCATTAATATATCTGTAGAACAGGCACCAGAGTGCTCAATAGCAGTTACGCAGTACATAGAGCATATCTGGACCTGACCAAGGTCTTTGACACTATTTGCCATGGCAGGCATTATTGATAGTCTTGCAAGTCTAAAAATAAATCCTTATGTTGTGCAATTGATAGCTAACTGGTTCCCTGAAGGAACACATGTGGTAACTGTCACAAGTGCCACTTCTAAAAGCAAAAATGTTATCAGTGATGTACCTCAGGACTCAGTGTTAGGTCCTCTCCTATTTGGCATCTATTTCTCTGATCTACAAGACAAACAATCCTGGTCTACAGTTACCTAAGTTTGCAGAAAACTATAAACTGGGTAGTGTTATTTGAACTTCCACTGACTCATAATTGCTCCAACATGGGTTAGATGATGTTAACAATTGGTGTAAGGGCAATGGTCCCAAATGAAATGTGAACAATGTAGCATATTCATTTTGATAAACAAAACATTCCCATGCTAGATAAGTGGCGCACTTCTCCTGACACTGTTGTAAGGGATCGCAGCACTCTTGTTGACAGTTGCTCATTTTTTTACATTTATGTCTCCTCAGTAAAAGGAATTACATCATGTAGGTGTTCCAGTGTCTTTGTATTTTTGTTAAGAGGACCAGCATGGCAACTTTGTAATTGTTTTCTACCAAGGTGCTGATCTAGTATCTACCTGTAAACTCATTAAGATAACATGCGTAGGAGATGAGGGGGAATTTCAACTACGGGATCTGCAACTGCATGCAAGGTTAAAAATTACAGCAAGTGAAAACATTGCCATGTCCGTATTGTTCAAAGACGGTGATGGGTGGCCTGAAATGCAGTAGTTTGAAGTGTCTCTGTATATCAGAGTGTATGTGAAATGTGACATCGCACATACTCAGAAGCAGAGCATAGTGAGAGAGAGAATAATAGCTTCTGGCATACATACATAAATAATTAGGTGGTAGTACAAGTTTATTTCATTTCCTTCTGTCTGCATATCATGCTAGAAGCCTAATTTTTTTTTCTTTTTTTTGTAGCTTATATAGTGCTTCAACGTTTCACCAATGGACAGCAAAATGGATCAAGAAGTAAATCTTACTCCAGCTCCTCAAAGCAGCTCAAAGTCACTGTGGTACACAGAGACACACAGAGACACACACACACACACACACACACACACACACACACACACACACACACACACACACACACACCCATGCATGACCTGCATGCTAAATCCTGCTGTATATCATAGTACTGTGCATACAGAACATCATGTCAGAAAGCAGAGTCTGGAAAGTCATGTTGTTTCACTGTTAAAGGGCAATCACCACAATAAAGGCATTTTATCTGGCTGCAAGAACAATGCCAAGCATATCTAGGGGTTTTGTATCTGCACGCACACACACATACACATGCATTTATGCATCCGTTTGTGTGTGTGTGTGTGTGTGTGTGTGTGTGTGCAAGCGCGCGTGTGTGTGTGTGTGTGTGTGTGTGTGTGTGTGTGTGTGTGTGTGTAAGTCTATGTGACACAAGAGTTCTATGAAACATGAAATTCTTATGTGCAACTATTTTTATCAGCCAAAGCACAGGGCTTTAACAAACACCTTCAAAATTCACTACACAGCCTTGCCTCTATATTCCTCTTTAACATTGTTTCTGTTTGCTTAACCCCTCCCCCCCTTCCAGATGTTTTGTATGACCTACAGTTATTTACAGTTATCTAACACTGTTCAGTTGTGTGGCTGTCCCTTTGTATGATGTTAATCACACAGCACTCGGGGCTGTCAGTATGTGCAGCATTGAAACTAGTTGAACACTGCCCAGTCCCTGGTTGTGTTTTTCATGTACTGTTACTATTGATTCTTTTTAAGAGTTTTGTACTTGTCAGCCATAGTGTGCAGTCAACCTCCACATTACCTCAGGAACGCAAAGAGGAGACTACATACCTGGCTGCCATGTATCTCATTCACTGCATTGTAAATCTTTTTGAATGTATTATTTTTAACAAATGTTATCTTAAAAAGAACTTTCAGATTTTCACATTTTTTTTATGTTCTAATGCACCAAAACCAATGTGTTTTTATGCTGCAAAAAATGTTACAGTTAAATACTAAAGCAGTGCCTTTATTTTAAATATGATTTTGTTTTGTACAAATTTAATGGGTAACAAGCAGGAAAAGACTGGCATGAAAATCAGTTATGAAGCAGGCTGTGGTTTGAAAATGATGTAGAAAAGTCATATCAGGAGGATCACGTGGTCATATTGCTGAGAAGCAAATGAAAACAAACATCTGTGGTTAGCTGCAGAATTTTTTTTTTAAACGTTGGTTTAAGTATTTTTAAAGGTGGGCATTTATGCATTTGAGAATAGTTTGGTGTGCTTTAATTTTGTGCAAAAATGAAGTGCAGAAAAAAGATGAAACGAATAAATATGTGAATAATATTATGGCTAGAAGGAGGCACACATTTCTTGTTAGAGCTGAAGCAGATGGGTACAGAAGCAGACATGGGTGAGGAAAGGCCATCAAAGAGCATGAGATGAGGGAAATAACGGCTATGGAATATAAGAAAGTTTGTATTGTAGGAGCAGTCTTTACAAAATATACAAACACCAATATCTGTAAATAAGCAAAAAAGGGAAATAAATAGGTGTACATGTTTTTGTGTGTGTGTGTGTCTGTCTGTCTGTGGAAATAGTTGTTGGGGACTGCAAAGTATCTCCATAATACTAGCTTAAGGTCCTTGCACAAATACAGACAGAATTCCTTGGCCTCATATGAAAGCTCTCTGCTAGATGAATAAAATGCTGTATTTGTTGTCAGTGGAAGTACATGGTACTGCACCTAAGACAGTGCATCATTTCTTAGACTGTTCAAAAGTATAAGGGCATAAAAATATGAGAAAAGAAATAAGGTGAAATAAAATGAAAAAAAAATACAATGTGTTTGGTGAAATATTTGGATGGGTTATCAATTAAATCTTGATAGTTAAATAAACTTCAAACATAAATGGCAAAATCCAAGGAACAGACTCCCAGCACAGAGTCATTTATATCATTTGAGTGGTGAAAATTAGGCAGCTTCTAATCTGCTGCAAGGTATGCATGCAAAGGGGCTACAAAATTAATTTAGAAAAAAAGGAAAATTAAGCAGTAAGGTCAAGCATGTGAAAAAATGTTTTTGGGTTGTGGAGTGGCAAGGAAAACCATTATATGCATGTTTATGGAAGTAGTAGAAAGATCGAAGGCACTAAACTTCGAGTGATAAAACCCTAAGATCAGTTAGTCAAATTGCCAGTGTCGACATACAATACGCATGTTCCAAGAAACAGCCTCAGTGAATGAAAACCTTTAACCTAAAAAAATAAAAACATTAATTTTTGCAAGAGTGCAAGCCCCCCAACACCCCCACAGCCCCTGCTAATTATATATACTAACTTCGGGATTGCATAAACATGAGGTAAGTGCACACTGCCAAACTAGCTTGCCTGTCCACCAGCTATTTAGTAGATCATAAGTGGCTGACTAAACAGCTGTCAACTATGCATACACACAACATTCTGTAGGGAACCCCTATATACAGGTCTGTATATGCAATGACTGAAGGGGCAACAATACTGCTCAGACACACACACACACACACACACACACACACACACACACACACACACACACACACACACTGTTTAACATCAGAAATGCTGTAATATCATGAGACTACATCATATTTTCAGTATATAGTTATAGTTGCTGTGTAAAGAGGCAGAAAAGGAGAAAAAAGAATAACAATGAGGAGATATATTTGCTGGGGGTTATGAAAACTTTACTTCAACTAATACACCCTTAAGGATATTATAGACTGTATGCAGAACACAGTGAGTATTCCAAAGCAATTTTAGAGATATCATTACAGCAGCACTGTTATCCAGAAGTCTGGTTTCAAAAACCAAATAAGCAGAAAATGCAAATATATATATATATATATATATATATATATATATATATATATATATATATATATATATATAAATGTATATCATGGAGCAGGTTGTAAACATCACACCTTACAGGAAAAGACTACCTAAAAGGTCCTTTAATAAATAGAGTACATTTTGATCAGTACCCTTGCCATCTTATGGAAATGGTGTCAGATAAGTAGCACATAGTAAATGTTTTATCTGTGGCTGTTCAGTTATCTGATGGGATTACATAAAGAAGCAGTGATTGAGAAAATTAGTCTTTATGTGTGCATGTGGGTGCGTGCAAGTGCGGGTGTTTTGTACTTTGTGTGTGTGTGTGTGTGTGTGTGTGTGTGTGTGTGTGTGTGTGTGTGTGTGTGTGTGTGTGTGTGTGTGTGTGTGTGTGTGTGTTTATGTATGCACAACTGCACGTATATCTATAGGTATTTGTGTACAAATGTTTCTTAGTGGTGCACAAGGTGAGTATCATAAATTGTGCTTACTAGATTTTAGCAGAAAGTGATAGTATGCAGAGATACCCCAATATCACATCAAGAATGAAACATGTTCTACCCACTGAAATGCATAATTTAATTACTTAGCAGCAGGTTTTTGGTTTTGCTGAATTTGAACCTGCATTTTACAGTGTAATTAATAAAACTAATTAATGAGATTAACTCTACTCACCTAGCTAATAATGATGCTGATGATAGTGCAGAAGATTTAATAAAGAGAAGGTTTTTATTTGCACAGTATTCAAGGAGAAAACAGTGGCAGCTGTGGTGGAGTCCACTAAATAAATAATTCAGCATAAAAAGGCAATTAAATAGTAATAGAGGATGTGACACAGGTTCAGAAATCCTAACAGATATTAATACGTTTATCATGTCCATGATGATTCTTTCCATGGCCTTACATATGAGGCTGGTCACACTTATCTGCTTGTAGTTACCCAGATCAGTGGGTGGACCTTCTTTGTTTAGAGGAATGACTGTAGCCATCTTCCATTTCATGGGAAAAAGCCTGACTATAGGCTCCAGCTAAAAAGTGATTCAAGTGGACCAGAGAGGTCATGTTTCATGCTATTTATTAAGCATCTCGGGATGTTATTGGGGGTCCATTGATGCAGTGTTTTTGGCCTTGGAAAGTTCATTGATGACCTATTCCCTAGTAATGGTTGGGAGGATTATGGTATGCAGTATTTCCTTTGGACTATCGGAAAGGGAATGAACCTGTCAGCCAAAAGGTTGGCAATAGCCTCCAGATCAGTGTGGGTGATGCCATTTACAATAAATTCTGCTCATTGTTGCATATTTCCCCTGAGGTTGCGAACATAGCTGTAGAAACTTTGTGTATGCCCTTTGTCTGAGAAGCAATTTTTTCTTCAAATTTAGCCTTTGAAGTATTATTTAACCCTCTTAGCCGCCTGTTTAGATTGATCAGGGGGTTTTAGTATGTATGACTTTGTTCTTCCTATGCTTGACCAAGATTTTTCTTTTGTTGTATAACTGATTGATATTGTGATTCCACCAGGGTAGCTTGTTTTTTGAGTTTGTCTTAATAAAAGTGGGCACAGCTCACTCTATACCGCTATCAATATGGGTGTAGAGAGATTTTGTAAATACTTCAGCATATGATATGGTGTTTACTGGGTTTGGGGGTGCTTAGAATTCAGCCAAGGTGTTGCTTAAAAAAGAGAGGTTAGCCTTGGAATAGTTCCTAAAGGCTTTTGGTTTTACTGGATCCCCAGATTTTAATTTTATTTCAAGTAATACTGCCTTACGGTCATATCTGACATGCAAAGACATCACATTGGGTAAGGAACATCGGCCCCCCCATATTCATGAGTACAAGGTCAAGGATGTTTGTACCCCTGGTAGGAGAATGTACCAACTGTTCTAGGATGTTGGTATTAACAAAGGTTTGGAATAACTGGGCTTGTGCACTGGAAGTGATGTAGGCTTCCTAATCTATAGAGTAGTACTTGACATCCCTCATGAATATCATATTGGGTTGAAAGGTGAGGGACTCTAGTACATTGAGATAGGTAGTATGGTTTTCTGGGACATGGAGGGGGACCTATAAGTTGCAAGGATATGGTACAAGACCCTGTTTTTGATGAGGTGCACTTGTATGAGTTCCAGTGGGTCATACACTTTAACTAGTCTGGATGGGAGGTTGTTTTTAACATAGACTGAGACTCCTCCTCCTTTAGCAGACTCCTGTGCAGTAGCTGATCTAAAGGTGTGAAAGGCATTGCAATCTTGTGCTGCTGTGGTATTTTCTTTGACTGTAAACCATATATCCATTACTACACAGATGTCTACACTCTCCAGAGAGAGGAAGGCTTGCAGGGAATGGAATTTCTTGTTAATACTACTAGCATTGAGCAGTACCACCTTCAGATATTCCTTCATAGGTTCGGTTAAGGTACTACGGGGCTGGAAAAGTTCTTTGCCAATATCCGAAAGCCTAGAGAGGATAAGTGTAGACCATCACCAACAAAGAAGCAGCATGGTCTGTCAGCCATATCCTTCTAGGATGTCAAATATTATACTTCCTTAGAATGACATCAGAAGCTAAGCCAATTGTTTTGTTGGTAATATGGCATCATCCTTGGAGAAGGTAGGATGCTGCTCAGTGCTAGGCTCATACCTGTCTACGACACATAATCAGCAAGCTTGATCATGTCTCACTTCATATAGTCAAGGGAGGTATGTTTCAGGTCATTAACACCCACCTGGACTATGACAGAGTCACACTGGTACCTGTGATTCAATGACCTGAGTACCTGTGTGACTTGGCGGATCCTAGCCCCAGAAAGGCAACTACCTGTGACTCTCTCTTAATCAGTCTGGTGAAAGAGACATCAACATGCCTCACTATAGAATTACCAATGACAAGAAAATTTGACTGTGCGCTAGCTTGCCTTAAGGGCTTAGCAGTAGAGGCATTGGATACAGTGTTACTGTGTGTACTTGTGGGCAGTGTTTTAATACAGTGTTTACATGATGGCTGGGAACCCTTTTTTAGACTGTATTGTGCAGATTTTACCTAGTTATATTAGGGATAGTTTTGATTTTTTGGAAAAATTATCTAAAATACAATGGAGTGCTGATATGTTTTTTATAAGTGTTGATGTTGTTAGTTTGTATACTAACATACAGTGTCAGTTTGGACTAGAAGCAGTAAAATATTTTTTGGGTGATAGTCCAGTAACGTATTATATTATTGAAATATTGGAATTTTGTTTGAATAATAATTTTTTTATGTTTAATGAACAATTATACAGACAAACCAAGGGCACTGCCATGGGGGCATCTTTTGCCCCCATGTATGCCAACTTGATGATGGGTTTGTATCAGTTAGAATGGTTATATCATATAGATTTTTTTTTAAATTATGTAGTTAGTTATTTTCGTTTTATAGATGATCTTGTTTTTATTTGTAAAGGTGGGATATCCTATGCTGGTCAGTTTATAGAAAATATGCAACATAATAGATTTGGACTTTCCTTTGATGGCATACAGGTGGGCAAAGATATAACTTTTTTAGACATACATCTGATTTTGGAGGACAGCAATACTTTACGTATGTCTGTGCATAGAAGATTCGCTGATAGTAATCAGTATTTGATGGGGACTAGCTGTCATCCAGTCCATACTTTGGTCTCCTTGCCCTATGGGGAATGTATGAGACTTAGACGGCTATGTAATACTGACACGGACTTCTTTAAAGAAATTAGTGTGACTAGCGAGATGTTTAGATTGAGGAGCTATAGTGAAGCTAGTATTCAGACAGCTATAGATGAGGTTATTAATGAACAACATAACGTTGGTACTTATAAGTATGGAAGTAAGGGGTATACGTTAGATGTTAGAAATCAAGAGAAAAGACTAATTTATTTTGTCTCTACATATAGTGTTTTCAGTGATGTTTTAATAGATATTGTTAAACACTACTGGAATTTTTTTTGTTTAGATCAATGGATCTAAAAAAATTATTGTCTAGGTCTTTAGGCATCTCATTTCATAGAGGTAGGAATTTAAAAGATATTTTGGTACACAATAAATTTAAATACCCCACTGAGACATTACCGTATAGGACCATGCAGAGACTAGGAACTTCACCCTGTGGTCATTGCAATGTATGTCATTATATTGTTCCTTTTATATAAATAGCCATGTGTTTGAGGTTAAAAATATATATAGCTGTAATACTGAAGGTATTATTTATACATTGAAATGTCCGTGTAATCTTGTATATATAGGAGAAAGTAAAAGGAAGTTTAAAACTAGACTGCAGGAGCATGTCAGGAATATTATAAATAATAAAGAAGATAGCCCTGTTGCTAAACATTTTATGCTGGTTCACAATTTTAATCCAAATGGGTTACAAGCCACTGTCTTAAAACATATTATGAAGGGTGTATTTTCTGATGATTTGTATAAAAAGAAGTTGTTAAATAAAGAAAGTATTTTTATTTTGAAATATGACACTTTATTTCCTCAGGGTCTGAATGTGGAATGTAACTGGAGGCTTCTTATCTGATGAGAAAGCAGTATTAAGTATTTTTTAATGTTTATTGATTAATTGGTTTAGGCTGCTTGTTTAATTGTTAGATGTATTAGGGTATATAAACTGCTTAAGTTATGTGATGTTTTATACTCCTTGAAGGTGGTTGCCAAAGCGCTATAGGTGCAATAAACTGGTGTTTTGAGAGGATTCTTCGTCTGTGGTCTTCAGTTTATCTTTTCTTTTTGGTTCGTGCAGTGTATTGTGCAGGAGGTCTTAGGGATTTAGGAAGGTTAGCTGCAAGTGCCTCAGCACAAATAGTTTTATGTGCTGGGTCTTTACCCTGTGCAGCAGACATACAAGTGTCACTGACAACCTCTGTAGGATTATAGGTTTATTAGTTTTGATTGTATGAGAGACTTTTGCTTCCAACATTAAAGTGTATTTATACCTCTTGCATACTTTATCTGTTTTTTTAGAATAAGTGGTTATCACTGTACATGAGGCAGTTGCAACAATGCCTCAGAATACCCATCTCAACCAGACTGGCTACACAGAGAATCAGAAAGTACATCATGGCTACTGATCTGCTAGGGAGGAGTAAGGGAAATTTAAATATTAAATAGATGAATAACACAAGGAACTTGGTCATCAATTCTCAGCTATGTGTAAAGTAGATCCTCTAGTAGTTAAAAAGAATCTAGTAAAGGGTATTTTAAGGAAAACTTACACTTTGAGAGATTGGCATCTACATAGATTACAAGGGGGAAATAAGCCGAGAGATATCAGCAACTATTCAGATCACTGTAGGTACCACTCTGTGGAGAGCATCAGTTCTAACTAAATATTGTAAAAAAAAGGTCAAAAGTGCAGGTATTCAACATTGAAACACTCAATTAATGCAGCTGTGACAAAACAAGTCCCCAAACAGTGGATATGGTAACATAAGTCTTAGCTTTTGTAGAGTTTAGCAGAAACCAGCAACACTCTTGTTCTCAAGTAGCGTGGTTGCCAAACATCGCCAAATACCCCAGGCACAGTGATTCAAAATTTTAAACAAGCTAGCCATCTAGCCAATCAAATAAATGCACACAGTAAGACTTACAAAAATTCCCAGCTCAGAAGGGCATAAGCTGCCCTGTCCTGCCACAACAGTTTATACCACAAACTTACCTAATTTAAAATAACTGGTTTCGAGACAAAATACTTAAGCAAGAACAAAGACTAACAGGCACAATAAACCTTCACCAGCAATTCCCAAGTCAGAAAGGTGGAGGCTACCCTCTCCTCCCACAAGCATGTAGACCACAAACCTTCTTGTTGTATTAGGTTAAAATACCAGCAGTCATTGTTAAAATCATTAAATAATGTCATCTCATTCTGGGTTTAAGAGTTTATGCAATGGTTTTGTAAGCATTTTATTAACCTCTCTGGGTTTTTTGCGAGTCATATTCTAGAAGTACTTGTTTAAGTTTACCTATCACTAAAGGTATAAAAGGTGATTGCCATCCATCTTCTATGGCAAGCTGAAGTGGCAAGGCTATAGTCTGGAGTTTGTGGCAATGAGAACCAAACCTGCATTTATGCCTCTCTTCTATGTATAAGATATAACCATCAATTTAATATTTTTGGAATTTCCAGCACATCGTGCCTAACAGGAGTAGAGACATATCTACGCCTGTGATTTGTTTGTTTAGGGTGCTCCTGGTAGTTATTCATGCAAATAGGAGCCATGGGTAAAGTCCTCTCTGGGTCATTAGGAAGAGTGAAAATTATCTACTCGTGACAGCATGGGTTCATAGATTAGTACTAGGATAACTTCCCTTTTGGGCCATTTTAAGACTAACCAATTAACTCATGTGAGACTCAAACTCTGCACCTTGTGTTTGTAAGGTAAATATCTTGACCAATAGTCTAACCTCCCACTAAATTAGCATTAGGCTAACTGTCCTTGTGGGTAGTAGAAGTCAAAAATCCTTTATTAAGTAATAATATTTTGCAAAGTAGACAGTCTGTTTCTAGTCAAAAATCCTTTATTAAGTAATAATATTTTTGACGGGAAACAGACTGTCTACCTTGCTTGGATTACTTATGAATACTTAGTAATTCTGTATATTTTTTTCAAATTATATATTTTTTATAATTTTTTGACTCAGGATGAGTTTAAGTTCACTATTTCTACTACCATTATCTGATCTGATTAATATATAGTGATTAACTATATATATATGGATTGATTCCACTGTCTTGCTTTTCTTATCAGTACCAAACACAGTCTGCCCAAATCTCTCTTTAACCTTTCTAATTTCAATCTCTCCATAGGATTTGTCCCTGGTAATTGAAAATCTGTGACCATGATGCTGCTGCCTATTGCTGATTCAGGCTTATTAGCCTTACAAGTATTATACGTAAGGTTAGGAGCAAATCATGTTTAAATTCATTAACTTAGTTAAAGGTAATTTACTGGCCTTAGACCCTAATCACCTTGCTTTCCCAGAAGCTGGTCCTGCCTTCTAAACCTGGTTATTTTCTTCAAAAAAGTCACCAAAGTTGTGGACAATGTCTAGTCCATACATACTGCCTATTGTAACCTGGCCAAATCCTTTGATAAAGTCCCCTGCGCTGGTATTATTGGTAAGCTAACCTAACTCAGCACAAACCTTTATTTTCTCAGCTGGATAGCCAATTCACTATCAAGAGGAACTCATGCAGCAAAGGTAGCTGGTTCTTTCTCTGAAAGTAAAAATGTCAATAGTGGTGTCCCATGGAATTCAGTCCTGAATTCTTTCCTTTCCAGCATATAGCTTTTTAATATCTACCCCCAGATTAAGAGCCTAAGGCTAAATAAGCTTGATAATAATTGCAAAATAGAAGCAATTGCCAGCTCTCTTATAGACAATCAGATGATCAGGCAAAGTTTGACTTTACTATCGCCTAGTATACCAACCATGGTGTCAGACTACATTTTAAGTGCAGTGCCATTGGCATAGCTTACACTACATCAATGACACCCTCCTCAAAGCTGGCACACAGTTATCAGAGAACTGGTCACCCAAACTGACAACACTCTCACATGACCATCATACTTCACAAATCATACTACGTAGCCCAGTTAAACTCCAAAGGGATTTCCTCTAGATAAAAAGAAGTCATGCCCCCATCCATATCCCATATTGCCCAGCTTGAGAGACCCCAAAGATTCTTGACCAAGAAAATCACAGGACTTAAGCCTCTCAGCCTTAGCTCTCAACCTTCTATCTCCAAAATGTGGAAAACTACTTACACAATGTGGAACAAATGGACAACACGTGGAACACTTGCTAACAACTTTAACCAAGAAGCTCAGACCATGGTTATTAATTGTTCTTCATAATCAAAAAGTGCTCTTTTGATGAATTGTTACATTTCATTATTTGGTATTATTTACCCTGGATATTTGTTAAAGAAATCTTAACAATGAATGACCACCTAGCCTCTTCAATGTGGAAAAGAATGGAACCTATCATTTTTAAGATGAGTAACAGCTGAGAGGTATGCTCTCAACTGCCCACACAGACTATCTGCCCTTTTAATATACTTGGTTTCCTACAAATTACTTCATGGTGATCTATGGTTAACCTTCTGTGCCATGAAAGACCCATGCCCTCTTCAACCTCTTAATTCTTTGTAAAACCAATGGCTTCTCAGATACCTGCACTGAGAACCTTCATCTCCATCAGCAAATAATAACAAGTCAGTGGTGACACAGCTTCACAATACAACACATTCTCCACTTTTGGGACAAGCTTTAACTACAAATAAAGTAGTGCCATAGCCACTTTCAAGGTCACTTCTGATGACTGGATGGGTTTTCCCAAATTCACCCAAGAAACAGCCTGTACAGCCCTCGTTGAAAATGTGGAGAGTACAAATGAAGTATAATGAACTCAAGGACTGGTACACATACTTTTACTTGAGCATTTGTCTGAGTGGCTGTTGACTAAGGACTGGTACACATACTTTTACTTGAGCATTTGTCTGAGTGGCTGTTGACTAAGGACTGGTACACATACTTTTACTTGAGCATTTATCTGAGTGGCTGTTGACTAAGGACTGGTACACATACTTTTACTTGAGCATTTGCCTGAGTGGCTGTTGACTAAGGACTGGTACACATACTTTTACTTGAGCATTTGTCTGAGTGGCTGTTGACTAAGGACTGGTACACATACTTTTACTTGAGTATTTGTCTGAGTGGCTGTTGACTAAGGACTGGTACACATAGTTTTACTTGAGTATTTGTCTGAGTGGCTGTTGACTAAGGACTGGTACACATAGTTTTACTTGAGTATTTGTCTGAGTGGCTGTTGACTAAGGACTGGTACACATACTTTTACTTGAGCATTTGTCTGAGTGGCTGTTGACTGACTTTTGAACATTACTCTGTGGTTTACAACAGTTAGTTCAACTATATGGTTTACCACAGTTAATTTAATTGTGTGTGTGTGTGTATGTGTGTGTGTGTGTGTGTGTGTGTGTGTGTGTGTGTGTGTGTGTGTGTGTGTGTGTGTGTGTGTGTGTTTTTTTCTCAACTGTAGTGAGACCTTGGAGGTGATACCAGTTAGGGATTTTAGGGAGGTCAAGCCTCTCACATAGGCGGTACACTCTATGTGACCTTCATGACTACTAGTTTTTAATAGCTATCCATGGACATATGAACTTAGATAGAAACATGTTTGTTTTAAGTGTTTTATACCAAGGACAGAGAAATATAAAATGCAGAATGATGAAGTAAAAATGTCGAGTCTTTATTGCCAGACTCATTTCCTAAAGCACTAACCATATTTATTTTAGGATTTGGGATTATATTAAATTATTGCCACAAACTGTGCTAGTAATATGTGTTCCACATAGAATGTATGCTGCTCTTAAACAGAAGTTTGATCAAGTGCTTAACTGTGCACTGAACCCTGTGGTACTCCACCTGTCACTGATTTGAAGTCAGATTTGGAGTCTGCAATTTTTACAGTGTGGGTCAGTGAGCCAGTTGGCTACCCATCTTGTGATGTAGGAATTTATATCTAGTTTAGTGAGTTTAGCTATAATTCCAGAATGGGGGATGGTGTTGAAAGCCTTGGCAAGGTCAAGATAGGCTGTGTGAACCATCTTACCCTCATCTACGGCTTTGGTGACTGCCTCAAAGAAGTCGATCAGGTTCAGAAGGCATGATCTGCCTTTCACAAACCCAAACTGGGTGGGGTCCAGAGTTTGGAGGTTACCAGTGTCTTTCTTTATGAGTTCAATGATGATACATTCCATGGCCTTGCAGACCAGGCTCGACAGGCTAATAGGGAGATAGTTCCCAGGATCAGTGGTGGCTCCCCCTTTGTGGCATGGGATAACTGTTGCTGTGTGCCATTCAGTGGGTACAAAGCCTGATCTGAGATGATGATTGAACATGGTGCTTAGGTGGGGAACCAGTTTGTTCTGAAGTTCATGTAAAACGCAGCCTGGGATGTTGTCCGGTGCCATGGATTCTGTTCATAGATAGATAGGTTCACAGATTAGTACTAAGCTAACTGCCCTTGTGAGCCATTGTAAGCCTAGCCAATTATCCCTTGTGAGACTCAAACCCTACACCTTGTGGTTGTATGGCAAACACCTTAACCATTAGGCCACCCAAACAACCAGTGTTTTTGGTTTTAGACAGTGCAGCTTTTACCTGCATAGATGTGACTACAGGGGCTCTGCATTCTTCATATATATATATATATATATATATATATATATATATATATATGAGCCCTTTTGGGGATGAGGTGGGGTAAAGCTGGCACTGGACCTATCTGCCAGGATGTTGGCAATATCAGTTGGTTCTGTAATTTTCATGCCAGTGTGCTGTAACTCAGAGCAGATCTAGGTGTTGCCATTGAGATTCTTGACATAGCTATAGAATGCTTTGTGGTTGCCCTTAGGATCAGTGGTGATTTTGTTTTCATAGC
>NC_056726.1:776109766-776134766 GCF_019279795.1 Protopterus annectens | reverse complement strand
TGAATGTGTTTGAGCAATATCTAGAACAAGCTTAAAGACGTACATTGACCAGAAATTTAAATGATTTTAAAAAGGGAAATATTTTCTATTGACCAAGAGGTGCTGAAAAAATAAAATCATTATTAACAACAGGGGTTCTATGTATGAACTGGATGATATTTCTCCACCTGAGTCCTTAGCCAGAAATGTAATTGAGACTGTTAATCAAACTTTGGAACAAATTCCCTCAATACATAGCACTGCAACTGTCTCTAATTTAAATATACGTAGCTCCAAATGCAGAACAGAAAACTTCATTTATGGAAGTTAGGGCAATAGATGCCATACAAAGTGAGGATTTTCAGTCTCCCCATCTTGGCATAAAACTGAATTTACCAGAGAGAATAGATATAAGAAAATGAGAACCGCTGCGAGGAAGAACAAATATAAAAAGAGGAAATGGAAGAGAAGACGGTCCTCAGACATGCAGCTGCTCTAACTCCAAGAGGTGAACAATGAAATGGCAGTGTTGAATCTTTCAAGTATTATTTTAACTCAGTCTGATATATCACTTTTAAATAGGGGACTTCAGTTTATTCCCACTACTAGTGATTCTGTATGCCTTGACTGATCTGAAATTATTTACAAGAAATTTGGAGCTAAAATTATTATTTAAAGATGATGTCAACGAAACTCAGGTATGTAAAAGAACTAATACTTTTATTCCTTCTGGTACACCTCTAGTCACTGCCTTTCATAATGTATGTGAAAAGCAGATAGATCAGTTATATGAGCAAAAAGAGAAATGAGAAAAAGACAATTTATTTAAGTCAGAACATAAAAGCCCTATAAAGTAATACTGAAATTGTTATTAAACAGGCAGGTAAGAGTGGTGTAATAGTTATTATGGCTACAGTTGATTATGTAAATAAAATGTATGAATTTTTGAGTGACGACAAAAGTTTTTAAAGTTATTGTTAGCAAAGCATTACATGACATTATTTTAATGTGAATATATATATATATATATATATATATATATATATATATATATATATTTATGAACTGCAATTACAGAATAAAATTTCTTGTGAAAAGTATACTTATTTATATGTGATCCATTCCTGTTTTATATGGATTGCCTAAAATCCACAAGGATTACAGAACCAATCTCCTTATATTTCGACAAGATTTTAAGTTCCTTTTTTCACAAAATTGGAAGTTTTATTTGCGATACTGGGGATTTTCGACAGAATTTATTTTTATTGGTATGAACTGAATCAACTATCTTATATTCTTGTAACTAGATATAATTCATGTTTTACTGTTATACCTAATTCATATGGTTTATAGGCAGTTAGGGAGTTCGTTTGTATGAACAGAAATTATGATGCAAGAAAAATTGAGACTGTTTTTTATTCAATTTGGTATTGAACAGTAATGTATTTATGTTTCAGAAGGATATTGACCATCAAAGTTCTGGTATAGCAATGAGCACCTCTGTAGCCAACACTTATGCTAATATAGCTATTGATTATTGGGAAAATACATATATGTTTGATTTGTCAATGATTTATAACTCTAATGTTTTGTTTTATAAGCATTTTGTGGATGACATTTTTTTTTTAATTTGGACTGGAGACGTAATGCTTTAATGGAGTGTGTTGGCCATTTGGAACATACAACAGATTTTTTAAAGTTTAAACTTACATATTCTAATGATATAATACATTTTCTAGATATTAAAGTTGCAAAACAAGGCACTGAATTGATACCAAGTATTTATAGAAAAAAGTGCAATCTAATACATTTTTAGATAGGCATAGTGTACATCCACAACACATTTTTAAAAGAATTGTTAAGAGTCACCTCTTTAGACTAAGTCACTTAAATACTAATCTTTAGACTTGTAATTCACAATTGACTGAAATGATAGATGAATTTCAAGCCAGACAATATGACAATTAGTTATTAAATAATATATCTCAACAAGTTATTTCTGAGCGGCAGACAAAAGCTATACCATATTTTATGCATCTTGATAATTAAAGAACTTATTTCAGTGAGTCTAATTATAATAATCTTATTAAAAATGTTACCCATTATAGTACTAAAACTGACAGATAACAGATATTATTAGAAGTAATTGGGGTATCCTGTGTGTTCAGTCAGAAATAAGTCTATAGGTGATACACCACAATTTGCTTTCAAGAATAGTCTAAATCTAAAACAAAAACTTCATTATAGGGAAAAGAGGCAGACAGATATCTAATTCTTAGCAAGTAAGGAACTTTTCCCTGCAATAATTGTTCTTGTTGCAAATATATTCTAAATTCAGTTGAATTTATATATCCAACTATGAAGAAGATATTCAGTTTTGCTTGTTACTCAAATTGTAATACTGAAAATATAATTTACTTGGCTACCTGTTCTCTATATCCAACTTTTTATGTGGCAAAATGTAACAGAACATTTAAAGAAAGAATAGCAGAACATTTGTTGGATATATGTAGAAATGTTAAGAATTCACTTGCTAAACATTTTAAAGAGAAAGGTCCACAGCATAGTTTTCAGTTTAGAGGTATGTAAATAACAATAAAAAGAAAGAGAGGTGGGGATTTTAGGAATTTTAATAAAAATAGAAGAATTTAATTGGATTTTAAGAATTAGTGTGGATAGTCCACCAGGCTCAAATTCAGCTATCAATATTAAACCTATTTTATGAATTATAACCAGTTAATAATAGCTCACAAAAAATGCACAATCCTGACAATGTACCTTCCCTAAAAAATCTTCTACAGCCCTACTCTAACATTTGTACTCTTTGATCAACTAACAAAGACTTAGTCCAAGTAACCAAAGTATCCAATACAGCAGGCAATTCTCTTTACTCTAACTTTGTTGCTAAAAACTGGAATACCCTTCCATATAGCATTAGATCCATAGGCAATCATACTCATTTCAAAATATCTCTTAAAAGACACTTATTTGAATCCTGGCTTTGCACGTTTAACACTCCAGGTTTATTATTAACTTAGCATTACTTATACAATTTGACTGTATGTACTAACTCTGTTAGCATATCCCTTCTAACAACACTATTTCTCTATAAGTAGTTGCATTCCTAGCTGCAACTATCACCATGGAAGTATTACTAACTATACACTACTTTGCCTAAGTGATTCTCCCTGCTTAATTTCCTAACTAATGTTATGTTCCTCCACATATATAAATTCAACTATATATTTGTCTATATTTAAGTGTTTAAAGTCTTGTTCTATTTGATACTATGTATATATTTTTGTTTTTACATTTTTAGCCTGTAAATGTATTAGCGCTCATTTTTTTTGACAATTTTGTTTATAATTTTGATTACTTGTGATAATTTGTATGTAAGCTTAGAGTGGAGCTTTTCTCCCCAGACCTCCGCTGAAAATGGGAACTGTCCCAGTAGGACCATCCGTAAATAAATAAATTAATTAATTTTTGAGATATACACAAACAAGGTTATACATTTGTTACAGTTTTATATTTTAAATAATATATATTTTTATGATTATAATATGCTGCATCCTTAAATTAAATTAAATTTATATTTAAATTATATCTAAAATATTAATATAAACCAAACCACAGCAATAGCTTTAAGCATACATAGCTATTCAGCACAAAACAGTCTAAATTCTTCAAATAATCCAAGTTTATTGTGAGCTCTTTCGCAGTAATCACTACTGCTTCATCAGGCATAAATATAACAACCAATCAAAACATTTTATACCATCACATGACAGTGTTTAAAGTGCTACAGTACTAAGAAATTCATACATAAAACAGAATAAAAAATTGTGAATAAAATTCAAGCATAACTTCCACATGTATAAATAAACTAAAAAAAAAAAAAAATATATATATATATATATATATATATATATATATATATACATACATATATATATATATATATATAGTAGACAGTCTCAATATTTATCTTTTCCTTCTGGATCTTGCTTTTAGTACAGATTTAATAGATATTTTATCATTCAGTTCACCACTCTTGTTTGCCCTCATTCTAATGATCCATCTCATCTCACTTGTTTCAGTTATATTTCTTACATCTACCCCTCTTACACTAGGTGTTATAGTGTCAATAGCTAAAAACATAAAGCTATGGTCTGTACCCTTTTGTATAACATGCTTTGGCAGAACATTGGTACTAATCCCATGATTAATGTTGTAAATATGTTGTTTTATTCTGTCTCGAAACCTTCTATCCATCTTACCTATATAGAAGGCTGGGCAGACTACAAAGTGGGATAATTAACTATATGGCTAGTATTACAAGTAGGTGTTTCTCTAAAAGTTCCTGTGTCAGGATGAGAAAAGATAGTTGAAGTATCTATAAACTCGCAATACTTGCATTTCTTGCATGGATGGTTTCCAAAAACATCCTTTGATTCCTTCTGTGGATCTAAGGCTCTAGGATAACATAATCTCCTCTTTAGTGACTTTTGATTCTTAAAAACAAAAGTTGGTTTATTGCCCACTATTGATTTAATTTCAAGGTTAGTCAATAAAATATTCCAGTGCTTCATTAAAATATTCTTCACTCCAGCAATATTGCTGGAGTAAACCATTTGTACCTTCACAACAGATTTATCCATATGTGAGGTTTCATTTACCCCATGGACCTGCCGAAAAATAAGGTTTTCCCTCTTTCTCTCTAACTCTGTGTACCCCATCATGTGATGGTATAGAATTTTTTGATTGGTTGTTGTATGTTTTTAAAAAAAGGGGAAGGTTGAAGTGTATTTTTTTGTCTGATGAAGCAGTAGTGATTATTGCAAAAGTGCTCACAATAAACTTGGATTACTTGAACATTTTGGACTATTTTGTGCTAAATAGATACGTATGCTTAAAGCTGTTGCTGTGGTTTGGTTCACATTCCTACTTACAATTTTCTACTCGTTCGGATTTAGTGAACCATTTATCCTGTTTGCTGCTGTTTTTTACTGCATATATCTAAAATGTGTTTAATTATATTGAGATTTATTCTACTGCTAATTAAATTGATGTTGTCTTTTGATTGTTTTTCATCATGTGATTAGTATAACTGATGCAGTGTTTTAACATTATATGCGCATTGATAAAGGGAAGATTCCCAAAAGCTTTGTGCGTTTGAATAAACTTTTTAGTGCTTCCTGGTGTTGAGCTATGACATCCTTTTGTACACTTTTAAAAAAATTTTATACATCATTTTTATTATTTGTATTGGAAAGCGGGATGCTATCAACACAACTTTTGTGGAAAAGGCAACTGAAACAGTAACTGTTATGTGGCAAAGGTACAAAGAGTTTGGCAATAATGTAAAACATTGCACTTATGAAAATTGTTGTGTTTCCTCATACCAGTCAAAATGACACAGCAGTAGTGTATTTTGGCAGTCACCATGCCATTTTAACAGGTGCAGGAGATTAATGGAGTGGACGCCAGGTAAATAAATATATAACACAATCATTTGGGCTGTCATAACTTTTTGTTTTTCTTAAGTCTGTTTGTCTTAAGGGGTAATGGCACAATTCTTTATCCCAACTCTCCATATTTTTAATGCAGAAATACAGTTGTTATATCACTTCTGTGTCTCTGTTGGACACTGGCACAGGAAAATAACTTTCTTGGGTGGCGTAAGCTATGGAATCTTGCTGGATAGGCTTATGTAGGCCCTTGGGCTGATAGCCTAGTACCTACCTATGAACCTATGAACCTATGAAGCTGTACCATGAGTATGACAAATCGGTGAGGATCCCTACATTGTCCACTAGAATGAAAATTGTCTGCACAGTAGATCTCATGTTGTGAAAGTTACTGTCTCTCTTTTCAAATGTAAAATTGTTGTAACTAGCTAGGCTCTCTCCTGTTTGGCATTTATTTGCAAACATCCATCCCACTATCCCAGAATTGTGGTTGACTATATTTACTGATGATGGCAAAGTGGGAACTGTTATCTCTTCATCCACTGATATAAAACAGCTCCTGCAAGGGCTGGAATATGCATGTAAAATGTGTATCAAAAATAGTATCAAGCTAAATCAAAAATAGTGCAGCATAGCAGAATTTGGCAGAAAAGTTGTTTCCACATCATATGTTATAAATGGTACTCCTCTTCAGAAAAATATGGTAATAAGAGACCTGAGTACTTATGTGGATAACTCCTTCTCACATTTGCACCATAGTCAGGAAATAATTCTATCTGGCCCAGTTGATTTCCAAGAGAAAATGTTAAAGATCCAAAGAAATTATCCTACCACTGTAAACAGTGCATTTCCAATAAGCCTCAGGATAGTCAGCACTGTACTCTTCCCTTATCAGACCAATCATTGAATACAATGCCCCTTTTGGTATGTACAAATCCGTGCATATCACTCAACTGAAAAGGTCCAAAGGATTTCTAATCAAGAAAATTAAAGATCTTAAATCTTTCAATAACCCCAGTAGATCAGCATAAATCTCGTTAAACTCAGTATCCTATAGGTTGTTGCAAGGTGACCTGTATCTTGCTTTTTGAGTCATGAAAAACAGAATCCCATTTGTCTCCTATTTCTTTGCAAAGTCAGTAGCTCTACAAACACACAGGCGATTGACCTTAATCTACACCAGCAAATAAACAAGACTTCCTAACTCAACGTATTCCAAACCAATGGAATATGTTACCACTACTGGTCAAACAAACTATTACTCTGGCTACCTTTAAGGCTAGCCTTGATGACTGGATGGCTAGACACACATTTACTATGAACAAAGACCGCTGAGAGGCGAAAAACTGAACTCCACACTTTTAATATGAATCAATGCAAAAAATGCAAAAAGTAAAACAAACAATCCATGTGAAGTGCTTTTTGTCCAGCTTAGTAGCCAGACTTCATCAGATAAACCACAAATAAAATCCATGCCTTATATAGTGAATGACACACCCTCCCTTCTATTTAATAATTATTGTTCTAATTTAAATTGTAGGTAGTTGCTTATGTATGAACTGGTAGTACGTTTTTGTATGAAAAAGAAAAGAAAAAAGTTGGTTTGGTGAGACCTTTGAGCTGATCAATTAATTAACTAATTAATTTGAAATTAAATAGGAGGGAGGGTGTGTCATTCACTATATTAGGCACAGATTTTATTTGTGGTTTGTCTGATGAAGTCTGGATAA
Organism: Protopterus annectens; assembly: GCF_019279795.1. Lineage (NCBI taxonomy): Eukaryota > Metazoa > Chordata > Ceratodontiformes > Protopteridae > Protopterus > Protopterus annectens. The sequence continues at coordinate 776,127,586 of NC_056726.1, read as the reverse complement.
TAAGCCGGATGAAAAGCGGTTCACATGGGTTGCTTGTTTTACTTTTTGCATTGTTTGCATTTATTCATATTAAAAGTGTAGAGTTCAGTTTTTCATCTCTCAGCGGTCTTTGTTTGTGGTTGTTTAGCTTTTGGATTTGTCTACACAATTTAAGGCTACTGGAGGAATGCTGAATATCTCCATGGAACTCTTATCACAGCCTTCCCAATCACCACAAACGTTGACAACAGAAGTAGGTAATCTAACTACTCTGTTAGGAGGGCTGGCTCAAAGGTTTGAGGAATTATCAGCATGGGTGGATAGCTTGTCCCAGCTGCACCACTCACAGGTAGCAAGGAAATAACATTATTGCTGTGACTTTAATAGAACCTCAACAGATGAGGGCGAACACCCCTAATAACGAGCAAAGGTTGGCACTTGACATCGTGCTTCATCAAGCAAAGGTTTACTGGCAGGAGCAACGTCCTTGGGGCTTATTGGTCTTCCTGGCCTCGCTGGATGGCTAAGTGATCAACCGTTACTTAAGCCAAGCAAGGAGGAGGTAACTACAGGACGACCGGCTGGGGGGAAGTATTCTGATAAGTGCTAACCTCAAAAATTAGACTACAAGCTACTAAAACTAAAAAAATTATAACTAGAAGTTAATTACTTCACTGAGTGCAGTAAAGAAGGGGTTGTGCCAAAGGGTCTCTGGTCCTGGCAATATCCGACAGTGTTTCATACTGAATTAATTCATCTTTTCAACAAGCATGGTCTCGAACTTTTAAACTTAATGGGTAAACAATACTTGCTTGCAAGTGAGAACTTAGTATCTGAAACGACCGATCTGGACAGAGATATTAGGTCAGACAGTGACTTTTTCAGATACCAGTTCGATTACAAAAGGATTTTTGCATCTATTGATCAACAAATTGTGAAATGCACTGAAATCAAGATTAATAAATTGAATAGGGAAATAAAGGACTACAAAAATGGTACCACTTAACCAGCACTGCCTCCATCCCAGACTCGTAACTTCATTGGCCAAGAGGACACTCATCCCCGCCCACTTAATGGCAACAGAGAAAACCAGAATGAGGACGTGATGTCATCCAATGCAGGGCCGAGCATCGGTGAAGGAAACAGGCACTCAACACTAGTCACCAGCATGCCTAACTGGAATATAAATCACAATTTTAATAATTTTAGTGAACAAGAATATGTACACCACCACCAACAACATCAAGACGATGCGCAGGGTTTTCTGAACAACAGAGGAAAGAACCACCAACAGCCCTACAACACGAGAGGGGCCACAAAACTTTACAACAACAGAAAGAGAAGGCAACTGGTGGGGTTTTGTACAACAGTGACTTTAAGGGATGTAGGGTAGTTACGAACAAGAATGGAGATTTTAAAATTTATAACCTATCTAGTTATGATATAGACCCTGACCTTATTGAATTGTTTGCAAAAACTGTACACCCGCAAACTGAATTTGAACATTATGTTTGGTAATACGTTAGCAAATCAACATTCTAATATACGGGTGCTGAGTACATATAAAGTACAGTTGTGTACACTTACCATAAATGTAGATGTTCGAGTGTACTCACTGTGGCAGTCATTACATTTGGGTAATCTGCTGGCAGGTTGCCCTCAGTCGGCCTGATTAACAAAGCCTTGGGTCCTGCGTCAGTTGCTGTCCCTTCTTCCATGACGTCAGGTTGTCAGGGGTATAAAACATGTAGCTGACACCATTACATCAGTTTTTCTTGCCCCAGATGTCAGGTGCCCCCCAAATGGGGAGCAAAAAAAAAAAAAAAAAAAAAAAAAAAAAAAAATATATATATATATATATATATATATATATATATAAGTATATAATTTAAAACACAAAATAATATATCTCCAAACAAAAACAAATACACCAGAAAGGCTTTTAAGCATAGTAAAAGAAAGGAAAGGTATAGCAAGAGAAAAACAGGGGGCTGGAGGGTGGGTAACCAGGACTGCAACAGTGAATACACTCGAACATCTACATTTATGGTAAGTGCACACAACTGTACTATGTTGTTCGTGTTTCACTGTTGCAGTCATTACATTTTTGTAGAATCCCAAAGCTATGGTTGGGAGGATGGAGTTATACAACATTAGGAGCAGCTATAAGGCCCTGCAGGACAGCAGTGGCAAAGCCACCTCTGGATTTGGAGAAGAGAGGTAAATAGTAATGTTTGGTGAACATATGAACTGAGCTCCAGGTAGCAGCTTCTAGAATGTCTCTGGTAGGAACCCCTCTGAGAAAGGCTGCAGAAGTAGATGCAGCCCTGGTGGAATGAGATCTGATCCCCTTGGGGATAGGTTTACCATGGTGCATTTAGCAGAAATGAATACAATGGCTTATCCATTTGGAGATAGTCTGCTTTGAAATAGCCTTTCCCTCTGTCCCTGCAGCAAATTCCACCAATAGTTGTTTAGATTTTCTTAGAGATTTTGTCCTGTTTAAATAGAATCTAAGTTGTCTGTGTACATCCAATGAATGCAGAATCTGCTCACCCTTATTCTGTGGATTGGGAAAGAAAGTTGGCAGATGAATGGTTTGATTAAGAGCCACACTGGATACCACCTTAGACGAGAAAGATGGATTGGTCCTGAGAGCCACCCTGTCCGGATGAAAAATAATGAAAGCCTCCACTGCCCAAGAGCCTGTAATTCTGAAATCCTTCTAGCTGAAGTGACTGCTAAAAGGAAAGCTATTTTCCAGGAGACAAATTTTAGGTCTGCAGTAGTAGCTGGCTCAAAAGAAGGGAGAGTGAGTTTTTCCAAAACAAAACTGAGGTCCCATGCAGGAGTCAGTGCTCTCCTTGGAGGTCTTAAATTTTTGGCCCCTCTGAGATACTGCTTTAGCACAAGATGAGAGAAGAGGGGAGGTTCTGTGTTGTAATGAGCTGAAATGGCAGAGGCATGGATTTTTATGGAAGAAAAGGATAGGCCCTTGTGAAGCATCTCAGTTAAGTATTGCAGAATCTGAGGAATATTGGGCATTGCTGTGCTTATTCCTTGTGATTGGTTCCAGGCATCAAATCTTTTCCATTTGTCAGCATAAGATTTTCTAGTACTAGGCCTTCTAGCCTCCAAAATGACATCCATCACAGGTTTGCTGGGGGATGCCAAGGGTGAAATTAGTTGATTAGACACACTGCAAGGTTCAAAGTTTGGAGCTGAGTGTGCAGAATTTGGTAGTTCTGCTGAGACAGTAGGTAAGGTGTCTGAGGCAGCTGCCATGGAGGAAGGTGTGACACATTGTGCAGGAGTGGGTACCAGTGTTGGTGAGGCCAGTCTGGAGCAATCAGAATAATTTTTGGTTTGTCCAGTTTGACTTTTAGTAGAACTTTGGAGAGCAGAGGCAGAGAGGGAAAAGCATAGACTGATAGGTTTTTCCAGCTGAATGATAAAGCATCCACTTTCCAAGCTTTTTTGTGATGCATTCTTGTGCAGAATTTGTCCAACTGATAGTTCTGGGGTGAGGCAAAAAGATCTATGTCTGGGCTCCCCCATTTGTGTGTCAACATGTTGAAAACTTGTGGTTCCATTTTACATTCGTGTGGGTCCATAAGATTTCTGCTTAGTTCGTCTGCCAGAATATTTAGCTTTCCTGGCAGGAATTGAGCTTGTAGTTGTATTTGATAGATCAAGGCCGTGTTCCACAATGCCATGGCTAGTCTGCAAAGGGGGTAGGAGTGTGTACCCCCCTGCTTGTTTATGTACCACATAACTGTGGTGTTGTCTGTCTTTATCAGTAGTTGTCCTGGATGAAGGTCATTCTGTACAGCTAGCATCTCTTTCTGATTGATATGTAGGTGCATTTGATTTGGGCTCCATTTGCCCTGAATGCACTTTCCTACCAGATGAGCCCCTCAAGCATAGTCTGATGCATTTGTAGTCAGGGTTTGGGCGGCAGGGAGTGGAGTGAATGGCAGTCCCTTGTTTTGGTGGCAGGCCTCTGCCCACCACAGGAACTCTAGTGGCAGGCAAGGTATAATAGGGATCATTGTTTCCAGGCTGTGACAATGTTGACTCCATAAACTTTTTAAATACCACTGAAGTTTCCTCATGTGCAGTCTTGCATATGGAATTAGAAGACTGCAGAAGGCCATGAACCCCAAGGCTTGCAGAATTTGTCTTGCAGATAGCAGGGTTTTTGTGGCCACCTGTTTGAAGTAAGTCACCAACTGAATTTTATTTTCTGGCATAAGGGAAGTCATTTGGGCAGCTGTATTCAAGTTTGCACCCAGGAATGTAATTTTTTGAGAGGGTACCAGTTGTGATTTCTTTTCGTTTATGGTGTACCCGAGACAAGCTAGAACCCTTTTTACAAACGCCATATGCTTTAGAAGAATGTCCTTGTTTTCTGCCTGAATTAGACAATCGTCCAGGTATGGATATATTTGAATATTTCTTTGCCTGCAAAATGCAATTACTGGTGCCAGGCACTTTGTGAAAACCCTGGTTGCAGTAGATAAGCCAAAGGGCAGTGCAGAGAACTGGTAATGCAAGTAGCCTGATTTGAAATGGAGGTATCTTCTGCAAGATTCCCTGATTGGGATATGCAGGTAAGCCTCTTTTACGTCTAGAGTTACCAACCAGGCATCTTTGCCTAGCATAGGTAGTAGCTGTTGAAGAGTCAGCATCTTGAATTTTGGAATGTCCAGAAATGTGTTTAGAGTGGATAAGTCCAGAATTGGACACCATGATTTGTCTTTTCTGGGTACCAGGAAAAGTCTTGAATAGAAACCTTGTCCCTTTTCCTCTTCTGGTACTGGTTGAATAGCCCCCATGTTCATGAGGGACAGAACTTGTTTCTGGGCCTCTGCCCACTGATCTGGGGGCAGATCTGGCCATCCATTTGCGATTGGCAATGTGTGGAAATGAAATCTGTATCCTGGGATACTATATTTAAAACCCATTTGTCTTGGGTAATAAGTTGCCAGTTTCGTGCATGAAGTGCCAGTTTTCCCCCCAAAGGGGCGGCTAAAAGGTAAGTGCTTGGTGATTGTAGAGGGAAGTCATTGAGACTGTTTACCATAGGGAAGTGCCTTGCTGCTTCCAGATTTGGAGGTAGAGGCACCCCATTGTTTTGTCCTAAAAGTTCCTTGTGACTGAAACCTGGAGCCTTTGGACTGTCTTGATTTGACTTGAGTGGCTCTCGGGGGGACTGGAAAGAACCAGTTTTTTGTAGGCCAGTGCCTACTAAATCTTAGAGGTTGCACTTGTAAGAAATCTTTCACAGTTTGCATAGATTTAGCTTTATCTTCCATCTTTTTTTAACACTTCTTCAGCCTTATTACCAAAGAGATGGTCCTGTTGTAAAGGAGCATCCAACAATTTTGCTTTAACATGGTCAGGCAGTTTGCTCTTTGAGCCAAGCATGCCTTCTTAGCACAGATCCAGTTACAGCAGCCCTGCAAGAGGCCTCCAAGGAATCAAAAGCACATTGCAAAGTATATTTTCCAACTTGTTCAGCTGAATGTAATAAATCCTGTAAATCTTTATTTTCCACACAGTCAGAAATTAACATAATTTTCTGTTTAAGTAGTCCCATGATATGCTGTTGATATTTAAGCATATGAAATTGACAGTTTAAAGCCCTGATTGACAAGGTTGCAGACGTGTAAACCTTCTTACCCCATCTATCCAGTGCCCTGGAATCTCTATCAGAAGGGGTAGGATTTTTAGCAGTAGAGGCCTTAATGCCCTTGGGACCCTGAAAAATGGTTTCAGGGTCAGCAATAGGATTTTTGAAAAGGAATTTGTGGGAATCAGGAACCCTGTAGTATCTGTCTGGCTTACAAGGAGCCGGAGTCAGAGAATCAGGAGTCATACTAGATTCTGAAAAAACATCATCAACAATGTCTAGAACAGGAGGTATGGCCAAAGGCCTATGCTGAGGAAGAAGAAGAAAATCCCTAAGTCTCTTTTTAGATTCAGAGAAATCCTGACTTTCCCAGTGGAAATGTTCCCTTAAGGTATGTAAAGTTTCCCCAAAAGAAAAATCCTCAGGGGGAGAAGCAGAAGGAATGGAATCTTCTGCATCAGAGTCCTCATAAGTAGGAATAGACAAATACTGTTCATTAGAAGAGTCAGAAGAAATAGAATCCTGTTCAAAAGATTCATAGTCAATGTCTTGCCTAGGCCTCTTAAAGGGAGGAGGTTGGCTACCCCTGACCAGAGTAATTAAATCTTCGGCCATTTTGATAGTTTGTTTTTCAGGCATAGGGGCTTGCACATGTGGCCCAGGCATTGTTTTTTTAGACATAGATTTAGATTTTGGCTTTAGTTTTGAAGATGGTGTTGGTCTAATATACAAATCTGTAGGCCTGAAAACACCCTCAGAAGCTGGTGCCTGCACTGCGGTTCTGGACCCATCTAAGGCAGAGACATCCACGGGTTCCAAAATTGAAGCATCTCGTGGCATACCAGACTCTGAATGGGTCTCAGTAGTTGCCTGCAAATCAGAAGTAGCGGGTATCAGGGGCTGCGAAAGTGCCTCACTGAGTACCGGCGAACTGGCGACTGGCTTAGGAGAAGCATCGCCGTTGGTTTTGGACCTCGACGGTCTGTCTCTGTCTTTTTCTTTGCATTTTTTAGGTATTCCGGTAGTCGGATTGCTAACCGACGACATTTCTGGAAAATTAAATCTTGAGCCAAAATATTCAGAAGCAAAAATATACCGACGTTTAATAGTGCGTTGATTAAATTTAGCACAAAACCAGCAGCAAGGCATGTTGTGGTCAGGGCCTAGGCAAGGAATACAGTACAAATGAAAATCCTTATGAGGTATTTGCTTCCCACAAGTAATACAATTATTAACTTTTACTGACATTGGTAAGGAGCAAGAAAAAGTTTCCCCAACGGGGTACTTAGCTTTTAGTTGAAGACTTTGGTTCTGAAACTTGAATACGAAAATTTCAGGAGTCGGCCGACCGGCACTTGGAAAATGCTTCTGCTTCGGGTACCACACGGCAAGAAAGACTGATATAATGGTGTCAGCTGCATGTTTTATACCCCTGACGACCTGACGTCATGGAAGAAGGGACAGCAACCGAGGCAGGACCCAAGACTTTGTTAATCAGGCCGACTGAGGGCAGCCTGTCAGCAGATTACCCAAATGTAATGACTGCAACAGTGAAACACGAAGAACATCCCATCTTTGCACCCTTTATTATTACTATTTGAGCACTTGTGTGAACTGGATATAAGAAATTTAACTAATTGCACTGTGAAAACTAATGATTGGAACGTTTTGAAAAAGGAAAGAGAGGCATTGCAGCTATTTACATCTTTGCCCATTAGAACTTTAAAACCAGACAAAGAAGGGGGACTTGTGTTGATGGACATTGAGGATTATAACAAAAGGATGAGAGCAGTGTTGGAAAGTGAAACATGTTAAAGCAAGCGTGAATGAACTACATGTTGCATACAATCATATAAGAATGTTTTTAAATGACTTGTTTACTGATGGTAGGACAGATGTTCAAACACTTAACTACCTTTCTTCACTATCTCTCAAAATTCCTTCATTGTTTGGTATACCCAAGATACATAAGAACATCTATAAAAACATAAATTTTTAAACATCTATTAAAGAAATATGTTGATAAAGAAAAACAAATTTGTAGAGACTCATGGGCGTTCTTAGCTGCTATTAACAAATGTGAATTTTGTGAGGAAGTAAACTTTTTAACAATTGATGTTACTGATTTATACTTTTCCATACCTTGGACAACTGGTATAGAATGGGTGCTTGAAAAAATGAGTTGGCATGGGGCCCCCCACTCTGAAATAAGATTGATGGAGGACCTCCTGGATATAGTATTGATAATTTTGTTTTGTTTAATATAGAGATTCTTTTTTTTACAGAAGGTTTGGGGTAGTGATGGGATCACCATGCAGAGCTAGCTTTGCTAACTTGGTGATGGCCCATTGGGAACACCACTTTATTTTCAGTTGTGAGGGCATTGCTGCCAGTATTGGGTTATATACCAAATTCCTGGATGATTTTTTTTTAATGTTTAAAGGGGACCACGTACTGATGCTGAACAACTTCTAAGAACACTTAAAGATACTACTAGCTTTTTAAAATTCACTAGCAACTTTCAGGAAGATAAGATTGCCTATTTAGATGTAGAATTAGGGAAAGACAAAGTGGGGAAACAATATGTTGCTAAAATCTATCGTAAGGAAACTTATTCAAACTCCCAACTATACTTTACAAGCTCACACCTAATCCACCAGAAAAGATCTGTTGTAAAAGGCCATTTAGTACGAGCAGAAAGAATGGTGTCTGAGGAGGATAAATTCTTAAAAGAATGTGAATTTTTGAAAAACATGTTTCTCCACAGAGTATATCCTGAAACTTTAATTCTGGAATTTTTACACAAAGTTCAGTAGAAAAGACAAAAAGGGATATATATAAACGCATTTTGTGTACACATCACGTGGGGGACATGGCAGTGACACTAGTAGAACCATCCTATGACAATACTTCAGACAACATGGGGATGGGGTATGAGGCCCTTACACAGAATACACAAAAAAGAGATTACTTAGTGAGTTTTATTACCCCTTTTAGTATAGATGCATACAGTATTAAGAACATTTTGTGTAGGAACTGGAATCTCCTACTTACCGATAAGATACTTGAAGAAAAAGTAGGTGTTAAACCAACCTTGATATTCAAGAGGGGTAGGAACATGAAAGCTATATTGGAGGGGCACAGACACAAAGCATATAAAACCCCAGGTATGTTTAAATGTGATTCGTGTAACTTTTGTAAATTTATGGCTAGACACTAACATATAGACACAAAAAGTAACAAACAGGTTGTCAGTGAATTACAAACATCACTCACTGCACCCACAAATGTCCATACACATATACCCACATATGCAAAGGTGCTCACATGTAACTTACCCAAACCTCAAAGGCATCTCAGTTGCAGTCCTCAGAATCTCCATATGCAAAAAACAAGACAATTCCCATCACAGCACACAAAGCCACATCTCATTATGTCTCAACTACCAAGCCCATAATACAAAACACTCTACAACTCAATATTCTGTTTATGTGAGACACACTGATGTCCCTCATACCAGGTAGGATAAGGAGAAGGCTACAGTTAGTTACCTGTCAGGGACCAGGAACCCCTAGATCATGCAAGCACTTAGTTTACTTACCCCTAATTACATATGGCTCAGTATGACTCAGTCATAGTCTATGTGGGCATGAATGACCTGGGACATAACTCACTGGACTATATGAACAGAGACATGATTGAGATTTCAGAATATGTGTCACAGCCAAGGCAGGTATGAGCCTATCATTCAGCAGTATTCTACTATCCCCAAAGGATGATGCCACAATGCCAGCAGAAAATGATCAATTTAACAATTGTCTTAGCTACTGATGTCATTACAAATGGGTCCAATACTTGTTAGCATGGGAGGACATGGCTGATACACCAAGCTGCTTTGCCAGGGATACTCTTCACTTGTCACCTCTAAGCCTTCAGATATTGGCCAAAGCATTATCCATCCCTATAGTGCCTTTTTAGGCACTGCTACACAGACAAAGCTTCCAATATAACAAAAGCTACTCAGGACAAGCTAAAGGTGTTATTGATCAAAGCTAGGAGTCTCAACAAGAAACTGCACTCCTCAGAACCTCTCCTCACCCTGGAGAATGCTGACATCTGTGCAGTTACTGAATCATGGTTCAAAGCCATGGAAGGCACTTTGGCAGTGCATGGCTATAACATGTTCCTTATGTTCCAACTACCCACTGAACATGAAAGAGCAAAAGGCAGAGGTGTATCTATCTACATAAGATAAGCACACATTAAGGCTGGTCAAACAATATGACATGCTTGAGTTACTCCATGTCCAACTAACCATGGGAAAAAATCCATTACTATATTCTTTCTAGCTACATGTCCCTCACCATGAACCAGAAAATCCATACATCATACCTGATGTTACTAGAATCACTCATCATCCCAGCCCAATACCATACTCATGGGTGATTTTAACTACCCATCCATTAATTAGAAGGCATACATGACCACTAACATGTGGGCCTAAAGATTTCTTGACTTTGTAAATTCAAGTTCCCTGGAGTAGCTAGTCTGCACTCCCACAAGGGGAACATATATCTCAGATCTCGTACTCACAAATATGGGGAGCAGTGCACCCCCACCCCCAAATGTGATGTCCTCATTGGTAAGATCAGATCACAAAGCAATCTTCCTTGAAATAAGTTAAAACTAGTCCCTCTACCTAGCCCCAAAATATTAAAGAACTTCTCAAAGGTAAATTACCCCCTATTAAGGGGACAGCATAGCTAGTTTCCAAGCTCTCCTAAATCCAGAAAACACAGAAAACTATGCACAGTTGTACAAAAAAGTGATGTACGACGATTTAAACAACTGCATAGAAATGACAATACCAGACTGAAACAAACCCAGGTCAAACAAGTCACCCTGGTGGACCCCAGGTATTAATAGGTTGAACAACAAAAGAAAGAAAAGAGGGAATTTGCACGACAGAGCAGAAAGTCCCTCATTAGTGTAAACAAGTGACTCTGGGAACTAGTCAAGTCTCTTTAAAAGCAGACTTTGAGGTACAAATAGTCTCCAAAGCTAAGGATAGCCGTAAGGCATTTTTCAGTTATATGTCCACAACCTTAAGGGCAACACCCAATAATGTGCATAACTCAGCCAGAAGATATAGAAAATCTGCTAACCAACAAATTCACCTCAAGAAATATCCTCTACATTCCACTGCCATCCCCAAAGCACAGGTTGCCACTGCTCTCTCTAAAGCTAAAAACACAGCTTCAGTGAGGCCTGATGATATACCAGGTTGCCTCTTAAACAGCTTAAATTAGGACTTATCAGGCCCACTTGGATCTCTATTTAACCACAGCTTCAGAATTGGCTTTGTCCTGATAAAGTGGAGGACAGCAACAGTCATCCCTCTGCATAAAGGAGAACCATCTACTGACCCATGAAATTACAGACCCATATGTTTAACTAGTCTTGTTAAGGCCATGGAAAGAATAATTATGGACCTGATAAATAATGACAGAGGAAACCTCCAAACGCTGGACCTGACTAAATTCAGCTTTATCAAGGGCAGGTAATGCCTGCTGAATCTGGTGGATTTCTTTGAGAATGTCAGTAAGGCCATGGATGACAGTAAAACAGTAAATACTGCTTACCTTGATCTGGCCAAGGCATTTGACACAATTCCCCATTCAGGTATTATAAGTAAATTCACAAAACTGGGCATAAATCCTTACATCACCAGATGGATAGCCAATTGGCTCACGGACAGGACACATGTGGTTAAAGCAGCTGAATCCACATCCAGAAAGTGGCCAGTTAATAGTGGTGTGCTACAGGGCTCAGTGTTGGGACAGCTCCTGTTTGGAATATACTCCTCTGAAGTCAAGGCTAATGTGGAAGGCCTCTGGATGACAAAGTTTGCTGACAACTGCAAGCTGGGGGCAATCACTGAATTCCCCCATTGATGTAGATATCCTTCAGCAGGGTCTAGATCAGATAAATGTTTGGTACCAGAACCATAGCCTAAAACTAAATGCGAAAAAATGTATTATCATACCCTTTGGGAAGTCAAATGCACCTGAAAATTACTGCATCAATGACACACACCTAAGAGCTGATTCTAAGGTGAGAGATCTAGGTACACAAATAGATAGTAGCCTGAACTTTGATTGCCATGTGTCCACAGTGGTGAGGAAGTCCTTCTGTGTGGCACAACTTATAAGTAAAGGTATGGCATCCAGATCCAAGGAAATTTTAGCCCTGCTGTTCTAAGCTCTCATTAGACCAATAAAAGAGTACATTTGGCTTGTACTTGACTAGGCACTAACAGCAGCTGGAGTGACCTCAGAGGTTCCTCACAAAGAAAATACAGGGTGTAAACAACATGTCGTATGTGGATAGACTAAAAGGCCTATCCTTTTACTCTGTCTTTTACCAACTACTAAGAGATGATCCATGCATGACCTACAAAGCAGACAGTGATGGAGCTGCTACACATCTGCAATTCAAACAGCATGAGGGTCACTCAATTTAGGGGTCTGAACTTAGCAACTCAAACAAAACATGTTAGAGAGACAGCTATGTGTCTCAGAGGTTGCCCCTTCTTTGGTACAGGATTTCTGTTCATATTAAGTAGAGCTTTTCCTTGGCCCTCTTTAAATGCAGTTTGGATCAATGGATGGGTAATTGCAAATTCACACCTGTGGTTGTGCCTATGTCCCTTATGGATAGAAGCAATCTGTAAGATAATCAAGACATAGGCACAAACCCATGCCATCCCCGTGTTATATTGGCTAGGCTTGTAAGGACTCTTAAGCCATTAGCTTAGTAATCTCCTTTAAACCTTTTTTAGGCAAGGCTCAAATGACAAACCTACCTCCCTAGAAAACACAAGTGGAAAAAAACTAAGGGTAATGCTGCTCAATGCCAGAAGTCTAAACCTCAAGATGCACGCCCTCGAAGCTCTTCTCAGTATGGAGAACATCGATGTCTGTGCAGTGACTGAAACCTGGTTCAAGGCTCCTGAGAGCACCCCAGCACTATCAGGTTTTACCTCATATCATGCCTTCCGGCCCCAAATCTTGGACAGAACCACAAAAGGTGGGGGAGTATCCATTTTCATCAAAGATACCCACACCTCCAGGTTAGTGGCAACGCACGAAGCATCGGAGACTATCCAGGTGCAACTAACCATAGGCAAAACTGCCTTACAGTTTGTAGCATGCTACAGACCACCCTCTCAAACTCAGGAACCCCACACAGCCTTCCTGAAGACACTGGAGAGTATGAATGTCTCTCCAAATACCATCATTTTGGGAGACTTCAACTACCCAAACATAGACTGGGAACATTACTCAAGCCCCAACACTCTAGCCCAAAGGTTCTTAGAATTCATAAACTCAAATGCAATGGAACAACTAGTCACCATTCCCACAAGAGGAGACAATATACTAGACCTGATCATCACAAACATGGGGACAAAATGCTCCACACGAAGTACATCCCTCTTTGGTAAGATCAGACCATAAATTAATCTCACTGGAAATCCACATCCCGCCCCCACTCCCTGCACAAAAGACCACAGTGAAGAACTTCTCAAAAGCAAACTTCACACTTCTTAAGACTGAAGTGGTATCTTTCAAGGCCCCTGGGCCAGTGGAAACCACAACCCACACTGCTGAATCCCTTGCTAATGCCTTCTATGGGCACCTTCAAGAATGCATGGATCATGCAATCCCAAATAAAACCAAGACCCATTCCCCCAAAGGCAGGCGACGGTCTGGTGGACCCCAGCCATAAACAAACTTTACAACAGAAGGAGGAAGCTACTACATGACAGAGCAAAATCCCTAAAAGGAAAGGCATCTCTGATCAGTACTAGCAAAAACTACGATCACTCATAAAATCATCCAAGGCCAACTTTGAGAGAAAAATCGAAATGACACAAAGACAATCACAAGGCCTTCTTTAGCTATGTTAGAAACCTGGGTGGAAACTCCCAGATATGCTCAGAGTTAGTCCAAAATGACACAAAATACACTGAACCCACTGACATTGCCAACATTCTGGCAGACAGGTTCAGTGCAAATTTCTCCTCCCCCCCAAAAGGAGAAATAACTATCCCAGCAGAGTGTAGCCTCCCTAACATCTCAGATGCCCAGGTGAGAGACGCCCTCTCTAAAGCTAAAAACACAGCATCAATGGGACCGGATGGTGTCCCGGGCTGTGTGCTACATGAACTCCAAGAGGAATTAAACCCACACATAAGGCTGCTGTTTAATCTTAGCCTTACCACAGGATACGTACCCAGAGAGTGGCGTACGGCAACAGTGGTCCCACTTCACAAAGGCGGCGCTTCTACGGACCCTGGAAATTACCGCCCCATAAGCCTGACGAGCCTGGTCTGCAAAGCTATGGAGAGGATCATTATGGAACTCATAAACAAAGACATTGGGGACCTACAGACATTGGATCCTACCCAATTTGGCTTTGTCAAGGGCAGATCCTGCCTTCTGAACTTGGTCGACTTTTTTGAAACAGTCACTAAGGCCATTGATGAAGGTAAGGCAGTTCACACAGCCTACCTTGACCTTGCAAAAGCCTTTGACACAATACCCCACTCGGGCATCATAGACAAACTCACCAGCTTAAATGTAAACCCATATGTCACAAGATGGGTTGCAAACTGGCTCAAGGACAGAACCCACAGGGTCAGAGTTGCTGGAGCTATGTCAGACTCTAAACCAGTCACAAGCGGTGTCCCACAGGGCTCAGTCCTGGGACCCCTCTTGTTCGGCATTTATTTTTCCGAGGTACAGGCAAACATAGGAGGATTGTGGCTGACAAAGTTCGCAGATGACTGCAAACTGGCCATAATTGATACTCCAGCGGACACAAACATCCTTCAGAGAGGCCTCATAGAAATGGATAATTGGTGCCAGAGCCATGGCCTTAAGCTAAACGCCAAAAAATGTATAGTCATACCCTTTGGGAAAAACAAGGTACCGACAAATTACCACATAGGCGGTAATCCATTAAGTACGGAAGAGGTAATCAGGGACCTAGGGACCCAGGTTGACAGTAACCTCTCATTTGACACTCACATTGCCAAAGTGGTTAGGAAGACCTTCTCTATTGCCCACCTTATCATGAAGGGTTTCACATCTAGATCAAGAGAGGTCATTGTGCCCCTGTACTCTTATCAGGCCAATGATTGAGTACAATGCCCCATTTGGGATGTATCTCACCGACACCTGCAGCAGTTGGAAAGACCCCAAAAGTTCCTCACCAAGAGGATAAAGGGTCTTAAACATATGTCATATGCTGCCCGACTGAAAAAACTCCAGCTCTATTCAGTCGCATACCGCCTACTCAGAGGTGATCTGTGCCTGACGTACAAGGCCATGTCCAATCCTGAATTAATGGACATGCTCCACCTCAAAAAATCCAAATCCATCAGAGCCACGAGAACAAGTGACTTAAACCTCAACACAGAAATAAATAGAACGTGCTGGAGGGACAGATTCATAACCCAGAGGCTCCCAACACTCTGGAACAGAATCCCAGTCCATGTTAGGCAGAGCCCCTCACTGACTCTGTTCAAGAGAAATCTCGACAAGTGGATGGGAGATCGTAGGGTTACCCTGGGGGTCATCTCTTTGTCACTACTAGACAGAGGCATAGTAAACTAAACCCTAAAAGGGCGTAGTATTCTCATCCTAAGGGGTGGTGTAAGCCACATACACTCTGGCTAGGCTTATAAATGCCCTAGGGCAGATAGCCTAGTACGAACCTATGAACCTATGAACCTATGAATCAATGCAGTGTAATAGCACAAATTCCTTACATAAAGTGACATTTAATTCCATTATGATCTAGCAATAACATCTTGATATACAGTGTAACAGCACAAATTCTTTACAGAAAGTGTTAGTTCATTCCATTATGAGCTGCATTACTTATAAACAATCATACTCAAAAAGAAAAAAAAATCCTTCATAAGTTATCTTAACATTTTAAAAGACCTGATTGTCAGATGTTATTGGGACCCTCCCCTCATGCCAGACCTAGGGGTAGTTTTTATCAACTAGTGTTTCACAACTAGACCACCCATGTACTCCCACCAAGCTATCGCACACTCACCTCATCGGCGCCCTAACCCTAACTCACCTACCCTGCCCTAAGCCTCATGTCCACACAATCGCACACTTACCTGACCCGTGCCCTAATCCTAACTCACCTAACCCTCATGTCCACACAATCGCACACATACCTAACCCATTCCCTAACCCTAACTCACCTAACACGCCCGAACCCTCACATCCACATAATCCCACACATACCTAACCCGCACCCTAACCCTAACTAACCTAACCCGCACTCAATCGCACACTTACCTGAACCCAACCCGTAACTTTCCACCACAGCGCTGAAAATACCAAAGCAACAGAAACGAACAACCAAATTCTTTCCCTAGGAAAAATTTGGTTATCTATTGCTTCGATATTTTCAGCTTTCGCTGAATAGGGTTTGATATTAGAACATTCAAAGTTTTGAAACTTCGATGTTCTAATATAGACCCAACAAATAATGTGTCTAAACAAAAATAATCTGAAATGTATACTAAGTATGCTTACATACTCTGGAACAAACTACCCATTCATGTCAAGCAAAGCTCCTCATTGGCCCTCTTTAAGAAATATCTTGACGACTGAATGGGAAATAGAAAATTCATCCCGGGGATCACTTCTGTGACACTGCTTGACAGGGGCACAGGAAAATAATTTTCTTGGATGGCAAAAGTCAGGGAACCTTTTTGGCTAGGCTTATATAGGCCCCAGGGCTGATAGCCTAGTACCTACCTATGAACCTAAGTTTGCCAGCACTACTCATGCTGATGGTCAGTGGCAGACTTTGTAGTTGTGCCATCATATCTGTGGCAATATGTTCTAGTCACTTTGCTAAGCTTGATGTCAGGCACAGAGCTATCAACTCTGATCATGTATTCATTACACAGCTCATCAGCAGCACACACCTAGAAGACACGAAGAAGCATACACAGGAATAACATGAAGAACAAGCAAACTACACACAGGCAGTAAATGGACTGAAATCCAGTGACTATGAGGTTGAAATCTTGATTACCGAGGCAGTGTGCTGCCAAAAGCAGGCACCCATAATATTAAATGTATAAAGGAATCTTCACTAAGGCTGTTTCAGGTGTGCATTACAAGATGTAATTTGGTTTATCCTGATATGTTTCCAGTGGTATAGTTGGGGTCTGAGTGGATATTACCATCTAAAAGGAACATTGGGAATTTTGTGAAAGAAGAAGAAGTATCCTCCAAATCCAAGAATCCTCAGTATATTTGTAATGAGGAAGAGCTACACAAAATTTCTCTGAATATTTGGGATTCAGTTTCAGCAAATGTAGCAACTTCAAAAAAAATTGCTGAAACTACCTTCAGTGAACATCCAAGGAACATTTTTTAAAGGGGGCAAGCCCCCCTGGAAGTGGTGGGGACACTCTCCACCCCCCCCCAGCTTATATACACCAACTCCGAAGTTGTATAACAGTGGAGAAAGAGGCACATGCCACTGCTGACAAATATTTTGACAAATGTACTTCCATCATTTCACATTTGCTGAAACCAGAGCCGGATCATGCTCATAATTACTTTGCTGTCTCTTTCTGAATTACTATAAACACTGTTCAAACTTGTCAGTGTGCATAGTATTATCCTCATTATTTTTACTGTGATTGCAGATATTTACATTTAATTTAAAACATTTAATTTAAAGTTTTATTTCAGATTCAGTCTCACATTGAAAACAGACTTCACATGAGCAACATTAAACTTTCCTGCCCTTGAAACTCACATTAATTGAAAATGCTTCTGTCCAGTGGCAGATTAGGTGTACCTTGAGCCTCAGTCTATTTTCAAACCATGGACCCCTGCACATATTTTTAGGACTATGTATAAATGCATGTGTTCTCTGATTCACCTTCCTGATTGTATTAAATTATATACCTTGCTGAATACAACAATATTTGTTAGGGTGTGTTTTAAATTTTGTAGTTTTTAACATTTTTTCCCAGTAAGCAGTGAAACAAAGGGCCGGATTCATGAAGGCTTGCACGGAGTCTTAGAGAAGAGTAAGACTCCATGCAGCCATCATGTCCGACGAGCGATTCAGGAACAGCCTGTAGGGGCGGT